>NC_089240.1:41461562-41674038 GCF_963924675.1 Phocoena phocoena | reverse complement strand
TCTTTTTTAAAAAAATTGGTTTGTAAGTGTTCTTTACATTCTCTAGATATGAGCCCTTTGTCAGTAATGTGTTGCAGATATCTTCTATTTGGTGGCTTTTCTTTTTTTTCTCTTATAATGCTGTCTTTTAAATGCTGTCTCTTCATTGGAGACAGACATCAATCTTTTTCTTTATGGTTAATGTTTTTTGCATCCTGTTTGAGAATTATTTTCATAATCCAAGACGATGAAGATATTCATCTCTACTATGGTTTTTTCTATGTTATCTTTTAAAGGCTTTATTGTTTAGCCTTTCCCCCAGTACATTTCTTCCAAATGCCTTTTAGCCCCCTTTGTATCTTCTTATGTTGGTTGTCCAAGTTGTTTTATATTTTAGTCATACTATATTGCCATTGCCTGGCACATAATCAACCAGTAAATGTATTGTATGTAGTTCCTACGTTAACTCGAGGACTTAAAGAGAGCCTATTTTAATCCTCATTTTTGAAAAAAGAGGGACTGAATGAATGAATTTAATACACAGTGAATGTCAAGATACTTCAATATGTTTTTCTCTCACAAAATAAAATGCAAAACTGGGTGCTGGGTGAAAACCCTACATGATACATTATGGTAAAAGTCATTAAAAACAACTTCCTATTCCTCTTCCCTCCATCCTCCAGTGCTGACCATGTCACCTTGAACAGGACTGTGTTGTTACAGGTGTCATTCAAGGATGTGACTGTGGACTTCAGCAGGGAGGAGTGGCAGCACTTGGACCCTGCTCAGAGGCTCCTATACCGGGATGTGACGCTGGAGAACTATAGCCACCTGCGCTCAGTGGGTAAGCACAGCCAGGGGCCTCAGAGAGGCTGCTTCCATTCTCAGCTGCTGAATGCTCTGGGGCGTCTGAAGTGTGTGATGGTGTCATCCTTGATTTGCCCGAGATTCTTCAGTCCTTTTTCATGTCTGTGATTATTACTCTACTCCCAGTGAAATGGGATTACTTTCCTGAAGAGCAAATGGAAGTGTCATTGAAAGGCCCCAAAACCCAATTAGCTGGACCCAATCCTGTATCATGTCCTGTTAACAGGGTACCAAGTTCCCAAACCAGAGGTCATCTTCAAGTTGGAGCAAGGAGAGGGGCCATGGACGTTGGAGGAGGAAACCCCACACCAGAGCTGCTCAGGTGAGTGAGTGTGACCTAGGCAGATGGGGGACATGGAAATAGATCTCAGTTTCTCTAGAAGAGGCTGATGCCTTTGAAAGGCTCTGAAGATATTTTATCTTGAAGGCTCGAAGCGTTTGGGGTTGCTTGGAGAGAGTTGGCAGAGCCCCTCCAATATCTGAATGCTTTCTCCAAGTATGACCCTTGCCGATACCCATTGTCTTCTTTGCTTGGCTTTTTGACAAGAAAGCTGTCTCTAATCTCTGTACCATGGATCACATACATACTACCCTGTCTTACCTAGGGACTTTTTATTCTTCCTACTTCACTCCCACCCCCTTATCTTAGGTTCTTTTCTTGTACATTAGGTATTTTAAATTTTCTTCCCTTTTACTGCAATTCCTCATATCCATCCCTTATGCCTCCTCCCAAAGGCAACAGATCTAATGTGTTTGATCTTTGAGTTTGTATGATATTCTCTTAAAGCCTGAAGTATTGGTTTATAAGTATGTATTTTTAGTATATATAAATTATATTGTGCTACATATCTTTTTCTAAACACTCTTTGTTTATACATTTTAAAATTTTATTTATTTTCCTTATTTTTTTGGCTGTGTCAGGTCTTAGTTGCAGCACACAGGATCTTCATTGAGGCATGCAGGATGTTTGATTATGGCCTGCAGTCTCTTCATTGCTGCGCTCATGCTTTCTAGCTGTGGCTCGTGGGCTTCTCTCTAGTTGTGGCGTTTGGGTTTTCTCTCTCTTGTTGTGGCACATGGGGTCCAGGGCACACAGGCCCAGTAGTTGTGGTGCGTGGGCTTAGTTGCCCCACGGGCATATGGGATCTTAGTTCCCCGACCAGGGATAGAACCTGCATCCCCTGCATTGGAAGGCAGATTCTTTACCACTGGACCACCAGGGAAGTCCCTGTGCTACATGTCTTAATTATTACGTTCCTTTTTTTTCACTCACCCCTAAGGTCTGTCCATATTGCAGTGCTCATCTGGCTTCATTCGTTCAAATTGCTGCATAGTATTGCACAGTGTGCTAGCACCACATCTTATTGAACCATACACCCAGTGGTGAAACCTAGGTTTTCGTTAACTCCCATTTAAGACAAACAACTCTACAATAAATTTCTACACAGATGTTCTCTTAGAGTGTGAGAATTTCTCAGGGATATATATAGAAGAGAGGGTTTGCCTGATCATTGCATATTCTCATACTGAATTTGAGCACCACCGTATTCTTCTTGAATTGGCTGCACTAATCTACTCTCCCAGCAATAGGGCACAGGGTTCTTGCTTTCCTCGAGTTTCTGCCAACAATTAATATTACCAGAGTTTCTCATTTTTGGGCCAACTATGGGTATAAAGTGATATCTCATTTTTTATTTCTCATTTCTCCAATACCTAGTTTGAGCATTTCATTATTGACCATTTGTGGTCTCTTTGAGTTTCTCTCCTATGAGTGACCTTGCTCATGTTCCCCTAGTTTTGATTTGTTTCCTGTCTGTTTCATACTGATTTGCATCCAATTTATTATTTGCCCCTTTTTCCAGCCTTCTCCTCATTATCCCCATAAATGAGGTTGCCCTACGGACCCTGTCTACTGTTCACCAGTCTTTTCTTCATATACATGCGAGGATTCATCCATCCTGAAATTCTGATGACTCTGTTTTTGACATCTCCAATCTGTTCTTCCCTGGTACTTTAGTACTACATTTAGCTACCCAGAAAGTTCCATTGAGATGTTTCTCTTGCTCCTCACTACATCGGAAATTGGAATCATTACCTCATGTATCAGAAACCCTTCTCACCTTCCAACTTTTCTCACATTTGTCAGTGTTTCTTAAATCTTTCTGTCATTTTTAAGTTAATCACTCTACAGTTCCTACTGCTTTTCCATTTCTGAGAATATCATTTTCAGTTCTCAGTTCATCTTCTTAGTTCCCAGCAATATCACCCAAAACCAGCTCCATATTTTCTTACGCCTGGATTATAATTTTTCTATTACTGATTGTATTTGCTGATTCCATTCTTTTTATTAGTTCACTTCAAAAGCTAACGATAAATTTCATTGCCTAAAATGTTCTATTTATCTTGACATTAGCTTTATGATAAAACCTACAATTATTCCCCATGACTTAGCATGTGACAATTAAACTCTTCATTCAGAGAGGCAAACAACATGGCCATGTATTTTGAATTCAAATGTGTATCTGTATATTTTGTATAACCTATGCTCAAGTCCATTTTTAACATATTTTATGATTCTATGAGGTTTATTTATGTTAATAGTTCTATGAGTTTTGGGGAATTCCCTGGCAGTCCAGTGGTTAGGACCCAGCGCTTTCACTGCTGGGGCCTGGGTTCGATCCCTGGATGGGAAACAAAAAGCCCGTAAGCCATGTGGTGTGGCCAAAATAATAATAATAATTCTATGAGTTTTGACAAATGCATACAGTCATGTAACCACCACCACAATCAAGATATAGAACAAAAATTACCTCAGGTCCCTTTATTGTTACTTCTTCCCACCACTTCCAGACCTGGAAAATACTGATGTCTTTTCTGTCTCTATAGTTTTGCCTTTTCCAGAATGTCATATAAATGGAATCATACAGTATGAAGCTTTTTGAGCCTGGCTTCTTTCACTTAGCATAAAGCATTCAAAACTCATTCCTACTGTTGTGTTTTCCATAGTTTGTTCCTTTTTTATTTCTGAGTAGTATTCCATAGTATGGCTGTATCACAGTTTATCCATTCACCAGCTGAAGGATATTTGGATGGTTTCCAGTTTTGGTGTTTATGAATAAAGGTGCTATGTTTATATATTTGTTTCCATATTTTGTGTGATGATAAGATTTCATTCACTTGGGTAAATACCTAGGAGTCAGATTGCTGGGCTGTATGGTAAGTATATGTTTAACTTTACTAGAAACTGCCAAACTTTTCCAAAGTGGCTATACAATTTTCAATTCTAACCAGCTATGTATGAGAGTTCCAGTTGATCTGCATTCTCACCAGCACTTGGAATTGTCCATTTTTAAAACTTTTAGCCATTCTAATAGTAAGATAGTTGTATCTTACTGCGGTTTTAATTGGCATTTCCATAATATCTAATATTTGACATCTATATATCTTCTTTGGTGAAGTGTTTGTACAAATCTTTTGCCCAGTTTTCTATAGGGAACATTGTTTTCTTGTTGTTGAGTTTTAAAAGTTCATTATATATTATGGACACAAGTTATTTATCAGGTATGTGTTTTGCGAATTTTTTAATTTGCTTATCAGTGTCTTTCATGAGGCACTTAAAATTTGGACAAAGTCTAATTTATCTTTTTTCTTATGCTATGGATTGTGCTTTTGGTGTTGTATCTAAGAAATCTTTACCTAATCCAAGGTCCCCCCCAAAATTAGGTCTTACATTTAGTTCTGTGATGCATTTTGCATTAATTTTTATATGTGATTTAAAGTATGGATCAGAGTTTTGTGTTTGTTCATTTTTGCACATGGCTATCCAATCATTTCAGCATCATTTATTTTTTAAAAAAGCTATCCTCCTCTCAACTGAATTGCCTTTGCACCTTTATTGAAGATCAGTTGTCATATATATGTGGGTCTCTTTCTGGATGCTTCATTCTGTTCCATTGATCTATTCATGTATCTTTACACCATTCCCACACTGTCTTGATAAGTGTAGCTATGTAATAAATTTGAAATCATGTCATATTAGTCCTCCAACTTTGTTCTTCTCTTTCAAATTGTTTTGGCTATTCTAAGTACTTTGTGTATCCATTTGAATTTTGCAGTCAATTTTTCAATTTCTATGAAAGTGAATTTTGATTGTGATTACATTGAATCTATAAGTCAGTTTGGAGAGAATTAAAATCTTAACATTATCAACTCTTCCAATCCAAATATATAAATGATTTGATAATTTATATATTGCAAACTGATTACCACCATAGCATTAGCCAACACCTCCATCCCATCACATAGTTACCATTTCTTTTTTGTGGTAAGAACGTTTAAGGTCTACTCTCTAGGCAACATTCAAGTATATGACACAGTATCATTATCTATAGTCACCATGCTGCACATTAGATTCCCAGAACTTGTTCATCTTATAACTGGAAGTTTGTACCCTTTGACCAATAGCTCTCCATTCCCTCCACCCTCCAGTCCCTGGGAACCACCACTCTACTCTCTGCTTCTCTGAGTTTGGCTTTCTTAGATTCCACATACAAGTGATAATACCATGCAGTATTTGTCTTTCTCTGACTTATTTCACTTAGCATGATGCCCTCAACGTTCAGACAAGTTGTAGCAAATGGCACAATGTCCTTCTTTCTCATGGCTGAATAATATTCCATTGTATATATATACCACATCTTTATCCATTCAGTGTGGACAGACACTTGGGTTGTTTTCATATCTTGCTATTGTGAATAATGCTGCAATGAACATGGGAGTGCAGATATCTCTAAGAGATCCTGATTTCAATTCCTTCAGATATATACCCAGAAGTGGAATTGCTGGATCATACAATAGGTCTCTTCTGAATTTTTTGAGGAAACTCCATACTGTTTTCCATAGTAGCAGCACCAATTTACACTCCCACCAACAGTGCACAAGTGTTCCCTTTTCTCCACACCCTCATCAGCATTTGTTATCTCTTGTCTTTTTGATGAAAGCCATTCTAACAGGTGTGAGGTGTTATCTCGTTGTGGTTTTGACTTGCATTTCCCTGAGGATTACTGCTATCAAGCACCTTTTCATGTACCTGTTTGCCATTTGTATGTCTTCTTTGGAAAATTGTCTGTTCAATTCTTCTGCCCATTTTTTAATCAGTTTGTTTTCTGCTATTGAGCTGTATATGTTCTTTATATATTTTGCATATTAACTCCTCATCAGATGTATGACTTGTAAATATCTTCTCTCATTCCATAAGTTGCCTTTTCATTTTGTTGATTGTTTCCTTTGCTGTGCATTTTTAATGTTTTCTTGATGTCTGCCATATTTGATAGTGCTCCCCTAATCTGACTCTTTATTCTGTGCTCTATCTATTTAGATGATACATTTTCACCTTGTGATCAGATTTCACTATTTCATGAAATGGCTCTTAATTACTCCAGAATATATGGCTCTTTCTTTTTTCTCATCCTCCATCCCACAGGAACTCACAGAAAAACATAGGATTTTAGACTGTGTGGTAACTAAGGCTTTTTTTACCTCTAAGTTTTTAGAAAGCTCCCAGAATTAAGAGCCTATTTCTCAGATTCACAGACATAGAGAACATACTTGTGGTTGCCAAGTGGGGGAGGGGTGGACTGGGAGTTTGGAATTAACAGATGCAAACTATTATATATAGAATGGATAAACAACAAGGTCTAACTGTATAGCACAGGGAACTATATTCAGTATCCTGTGATAAACCATAATGAAAAAGAACTTTAAAAAAGATCCATTCTTATACTGAAAAAAAAGAGCCTGTTTCTTATTGTATAACTTGGGACCTAATCAGGAGAGAGAAACCACATACTAATTTGAACATGGAAAGTTTAACAAAGAATTATTAGTGCTACTGCAATGAGAAGCCCACGCATCACAACAAAGAGTAGCCCCCAGTTGCTGCAACTAGAGGAAGCCCACGTGCAGCAACGAAGACCCAACGCAGCCAAAAATAAATAAATAAATAAATAAATTTGAAAAAAAGAATTATTAGCTATTGTGGGATTGATGTAACAAGGGATTAGCCAGTAAAAGTAAAGAGAACTCTAAAGAATAAAGGAATAGCAAATTAGTGTGGGAGAGTATCTCTAAGACTGTGAAGGAACACCCAAGGAAGCGCCTCCCCTGCTTCCCAGGGATGAATCCAGACCTTATAGGGAAGGCATATCCATGGCTCACAGCATGGCAGCTGTCATGCCACACTGGTTGAACTTACTGGAAATCTACCCTCTGAGGTTCCAGAAAAAGCTGATCATAGGGAAGTGTCTCATTGGAAATATTCCACTACAAGCCATCTGAGAGGGGTGCCAGGATAAACTGCTGGGTTCTGGGTGCTTCTGGCTGCAATGCACTGCAGAAGCTGGGTGCTTGGGAAGCCACATGAGTGGCAGGAGCTGGGTGCTAAAGAAGTGACCTGCACTGCAAGATCTGGGTGCCTGGGAAGCTGCATGTGCATTAGAAGCCAGATGCTGCTGAAGCCACCACACTGCTGAAGCCTGGTAATAGACAAGCTGCCCTTGCTGGAGGAGCCTGCTGAGTGAGCTCACTAGAACCAGGAAGCAAAATCCCTTCCTCCAGTGTTTCCCCATCACCCTGTATTGACAAGGTTCAACATCATGCCAGATGGCAAAGGAAAAAAGACTCAGATCCATTTTTGTAGAGTGGGCAAGGAAGGGTGAATTGGGGATTGAAAGGCAAAAAATTGATAACTGTAACACTTAGTCTTCAGTTTTCTGAAGCCAAGCATGGAAAATATTTAGTAAACTTAAATTTATTGAATTTGGGGAGATAGGCAGAGGAGGATATTTTTCTCTCTTTCAGAAGGATCCTTCAAATATTTGATCAGAAGAATTCAAAAGACCATAGATTATATTTGGAAAGGGAAGATAATTGCATGAAATGTTAATAATTTCAGGCTCTGTGTGTTAATTCTCTCTGTTATAACACAAAACTGTGCCAAATTTAGTATCAATATGAGTGGTACTGTGTCTGCTTTATACATTCATAGCAGATATAACCTCCCTAGAGGTGTACTAAAATTAGAGCTGATATCAAGGACAATACCTTCTGAATATGCACAGAGGAGCAAAGCAACAAGCTTAATATGACTGTATCCTCTCTTACATAAGCATTCTCAGGTGAATGGGTGCATTCAACAAATCAACTCTGATCTTGTTGGGTCATTCAAGGACCATGTTCCAAGTTATTGCTCTGCCATCTCCTAGAGTATTGTTGTGCATCATAAATGGTATATAATTGTTTTGCATAGAGTAAGTGTTCTAGAAGAATTTCATATTACTATTTTCATTATTGTCATAAGGACTCTTCCATTTCTCTGTTGGGTGGTTGATGTTGGGTCATTGTTGAGTCCTCTGGGCTGGGGAAGGGGGAATGGGGGAGATTTGCCCACTGTCTTAAAGCCTGGCCTAGGAGTGGTACATATCACTTCTGCTCATATTCCACTGGTGAGGACAAAGTGAGACTGGTAAACGTAATGCCCAGCTATGTTCTATTACTATAAAAGAAGATGTGAATAGATTTTGGTGGATGGCTTGCAGTTTCTGCCATAGATGGTTTGCCCTCTCCTATTTGACACTTGTTGCAAGCATATATTTTTCCTATAGATATAGAGGAATTGGTATTTGAGGACTATAAATTTAATGTACATGCTCATAATGGTTCAGAGGGAAAAGCAAGAGGAAGCAGAGAGATTATTAATGTTTTAGACCTAATATGTAATAAGGACATACATTCTGAAATATTTCTTCCATTCAGGCTTACCTTTAACAGACTTCAGTTTCTTCTTCTGGTTACTCTACTCACTGTCCTGACTTCCTACATAGTGGATATAGATTCCCAGGTTCAAATCCCATCTCTTATTTATTTAGCTATTTTTTTAATTAATTTTTTTTTTTTTTTTTTTTTTGCTGTGTTGCATCTTCGTTTCTGTGCAAGGCAAGTGGGGGCCACTCTTCATCGCAGTGCACGGGCCTCTTACTATCGCGGCCTCTCTTGTTGCGGAGCACAGGCTCCAGACGCGCAGGCTCAGTAGTTGTGGCTCACAGGCCTAGTTGCTCCGTGGCATGTGGGATCCTCCCAGACCAGGGCTCGAACCTGTGTCCCCTGCATTAGCAGGCAGATTCTCAACCACGGCGCCACCAGGGAAGCCCTATTTAGCTATTTGATCTTCAGCAAGTTACATAACTTCTCTGTGCTTCTGTTTTCTCATCTGTGAAACATGATTGATAATGATAGCTACCTCTTAGGGTTTAGTGAAGATTAAATGAGCTGCTTTGTGTAAAGCACTTGGATGTGCCTGGTGCATCATAAATGGTATATAATTGTTTTGCATAGAGTAAGTGTTCTAGAAGAATTTCATATTACTATTTTCATTATTGTCATAAGGACTCTTCCATTTCTCTGTTCATCCTGTCCAAACTCCATGTACCCTCTATTCTCTGATAATTGTTCTGGAGTCATTTTCATTTTTTTCTCTTTCTTTTTAGATGAGGATAATGGGCAAACCCAACAACAGAGAATTTCTGGAGAAGTTTCATTACACTGTGAGAAATTTGGTCAGTCCATAGGAAAAGATTCTTTGTGTTCCATTGTAGAAGAACTGTGGCAAGATAATGACCGGCTAGAGAGATATCAAGAAAACCAAAATAACCCTTTAAGTCATGTGAAAGTGTTGATTAAGGAGAGGGGCTATGAATGTAAAAACATTGAAAAAATAATTCACGTGAGTACCAGACTTGTTCCTTCCATTAAAAGACTCCATAACTATGACACATTTGGAAAGAGTTTGAAGCATACTTTAAACTTACATAATCATAATAAAAGCAATGCAACAAAGAACTTTGATAAAATTTTTAGAAATGGTAACAATTTTGCCCATAGCTCTTCCTCTACTAAGAATGAAAATGCTAATACAAGAGCAAACTCCTGTGAACTTAATCAATGTGAA
This sequence comes from Phocoena phocoena, assembly GCF_963924675.1. Taxonomy (NCBI): domain Eukaryota; kingdom Metazoa; phylum Chordata; class Mammalia; order Artiodactyla; family Phocoenidae; genus Phocoena; species Phocoena phocoena. The sequence goes on along the minus strand of NC_089240.1, from coordinate 41,664,188 downwards.
AAACATCTGGGCCACAAACAAGTTCTCACCCACCATCAGAAAATTCATACTGAAGAGAAACTTTATGTGTGTACTCAATACGTACAGACGTTCACCCAAAAGTCACATCTTTTTGAGCATCAGAAAATTCATGCTGGAGAAAAATCCCATGAATGCAACAAGCGTGAGAACGTCTTCACTCAGAAGCTGCAAACTGAGGTACCTCAAAGTGTTTACACAAGAGAGAAACCTTTTATATGTACTCAATGTGGGAAGGCCTTTACACTCAGGTCAAACCTCATTACACATCAGAAAATTCATACTGGGCAGAAACCCTATAAATGCAGTGAATGTGGAAAAGCCTTTTTCCACAGATCATATCTCTTTAGACATATGAGAATTCATACAGGAGAAAAACCTTATGAATGCAGTGAATGTGGAAGAGGCTTCTCCCAGAATTCTGACCTCAATATACATCAGAAAACTCATACTGGAGAGAAACACTATGCATGCAGTGAATGCGGGAAAGCCTTCACAAGAAAATCAGCACTCAGGATGCATCAAAGAATTCACACAGGAGAGAAACCTTATGTATGCACTGAATGTGGGAAGGCCTTCATCCAGAAATCCCATTTCAATACACATCAGAGAATTCATACTGGAGAAAAACCTTATGAATGCAGTGACTGTGGGAAATCGTTCATTAAGAAATCACAACTCCATGTGCATCAAAGAATTCATACAGGAGAAAAACCTTATATATGTACAGAATGTGGAAAGGTCTTTACTCATAGGACAAATCTCACTACACATCAGAAAACTCACACTGGAGAGAAACCGTATATGTGTGCCGAATGTGGAAAGGCTTTCAGTGATCAGTCAAATCTCATTAAACACCAGAAAACTCATACTGGAGAGAAACCCTATAAATGCAATGGCTGTGGAAAGGCCTTCATATGGAAGTCACGCCTCAAAATACATCAGAAATCTCATATTGGAGAGAGACACTATGAATGCAATGAATGTGGGAAAGCCTTTATCCAGAAATCAACACTCAGTGTGCATCAGAGAATCCATACAGGAGAGAAACCCTATGCTTGTCCTGAATGTGGGAAGGCCTTCATCCAGAAATCACACTTCATTGCACATCATAGAATTCATACTGGAGAGAAGCCTTATGAATGTAATGACTGTGGGAAATGCTTCACGAAGAAGTCACAACTCCGGGTGCATCAGAAGATTCACACAGGAGAGAAACCCAATATATGTGCTGAATGTGGAAAGGCCTTCACTGACAGGTCAAATCTCATAACACACCAGAAAATCCATACTAGAGAGAAACCCTATAAATGCAGTGACTGTGGAAAAACCTTCACCTGGAAATCACGCCTCACTATCCATCAGAAATCTCATACTGGAGAGAGACACTATGAATGCAGTAAATGTGGGAAAGCTTTCATCCAGAAAGCAACACTAAGTTTGCATCAGATAATTCATACAGGGAAGAAACCTTATGCTTGTACAGAATGTCAGAAGGCCTTCACTGACAGGTCAAATCTCATTAAACACCAGAAAACTCATAGTGGAGAAAAACTCTATAAAGCCAGTGACTGAAAATGCCTTCAGCTGGAAATCACAACTGGATATGCATCAGCTGTTTCATAGTGGAGAGATGAGGAGTGCCTGATGCATCAATCATTGTGCAGGGGGAGTAGATAATGATGGACTACAAACAGCCTAAGTGAACAGAAGGCAAACAAAGCCAAGTATCCTTCAGTCAGGTGGAATACAAGTTGATATGCAATTATATGCATAGGGAGACACTTCAATAAAGCATTTGAGCAATAGCCCTGTTTGGTTTTATGATTCACACAGGTACTCTCAATCTCCTGCAAATGGTAGAAATAGAGACCCCAGGAGATGACTTGTAATCTCCTGTGTTTCACTTTTTGGATAAAGGGCTTTATAAATTCAGCACAGATTTGTCCTTCATATCTTGGGATGTAAAAGTCCTTAATACTGGCCAATTTTTTTTTCAACTTTCTAGGGTGGGGAGAAGAGTATTCATTGCTCAAACACCTCCAGGGCACTGAAGTCAAGGCAAAAACCAATTTGGGAATGTATAATAGATCTATTTGTAGAAGCCAGAAGTTTTTTTTATCATTGACATTTAAGACACAGAAAATATTGCCCTGAGGAACAGTTCTTTCTCTTCCCTTTGAGAAGTCACCATGGTATATTTTTTAAAAATTAAATATAATTTTTAAACTTAAAGTCTGACTTTATGCATTGGCAAATTAAGCATAGCTCTAGCCTGTGTTACAGGAATAGTTATTAAATGTTACACACACCTAAAGGTGGCAATTGTTCCCTCATTAATTCTATGCTGTGGCAGCAGGTGATTCACACTCGAAAATGGTAGGCATACCTTCTAACCTGTATCGGAAAAGCTATCATTTATGTAAGCTGCAGACCATAAACTTCTTATCCCCTTAGTAACTGACCCTAAGACAATGAAACTGAGCCACAACACTCTGGACTTCCCATCTCATCCACTGAAGCTTCTGCTTTCTTTGGGATTTCTGTTTGAAAAACAATGGTTAAGAAATTGGATTTCAATACATAAAACTTTGGTGGTTTTTCTTCCAATTTAGTTAATTTGATATATTCATTTCCTACAGGCACATTAAGAGTAATTCTGTGTACATTGCTATGGGATAAAGTCATGTTGCATTGTAGTATTTTAGCCTAAGATATGATTATAGTTTATTATAGTTGAATAACTGGAAGACTTCTCTAGAAAGAACACTGCTTTTTTTAAAGCACTGATATATAAATACTTTCTTGATTTCAATTAAATGTTTTTTGCAATACTCATAAGAAAGGGGCTTTCTTTTTAGCATGTAATTTTATTTTGTTTTTAAACCTTTTTATTAAAGTATGCATACATCATAAGCATACAGCTCAATGAATTCTCACAAACTGAACACTGATCAAGAAACAGAACATGACCAGCACCCCAGAAAAACTCCCTGTGCTCCCTTCCAGGCCTTACTGTCCACCTACCCCGCCAGGTGAACACTACCCTGACTTAAATAGCTTTGTCTGCTTGGTATTTTATATAAATTGAGTCAAACAATTATATTGCATATTTTGGTAATATACTCTTAACTGTCTATCTTCTTTCATTCACATTGTAAATATGAGATTTGTCCATATTGTTGAATGTAGTTATGGATAATTCATTCTTATTGTCATGTTTTATTTCATTCTGTGAATACTCTACAATATATTTATCCATTCTGTTATTAATGGACATTTGTGTTGTTTGCATCTTGGGGCTATTGGGAATAGTGCTACTATAAATACTTTAGTACCTGTCTATTGGTGAACATATTTATGAACTTCTGTTAGGTATATATCTAGGAGTTGAACTGCCAGGCTATATGGTGTTCATGCTCAGCTAGTTTATAAAACTAGTTTTCCAAAGTGGCTTCGCCAATGTACACTCCCACCAGCACAGTATATGAGTTCTATTTGCTCCACATCCTTGTCAACACTTGGTATTTTCCATCATTTTTACTGTAGCCATTATGGTGGATGTATAGTGATATCTCAGTGTGATTTAATTTTTATTTCCTTATCCTCCAATCTCACCATCTTCCCAAGACAGTTGACTGATATCTCAGATCTGAAACCCAGGCATGGCTCTCATGTGACTGTACCGTTTTACATCTCACCAGCAATAGTAAGCAATTAGTAACTTTAAATCTTTCCACACAAAAATGCCCAAAGCTTGATGGTTTAACTGGTTAATTGCATTAAACATTTGAGGAGAAATAATATCAACACTCCCCAAAATCTTTCAGAAAATAGAGGAGGAAGGAACACTCCCCAACTCTATGAGGCCAGTATTACCCTGATACTTAAGCCATACAAACACATCACAAGAAAATAAAACTACAGATCAACATTCCTCATGAACATAGATGTAAAAATCTTCAACAAAATATTAGCAAAATGAATCCAGCAACATATAAAAGGATTATACATCATGACCAAGTGGGGTTTATTCCAGTGATATAAGGTTGCTTCAACATTCAAAAATCAGTCAACGCAATCTATCATATTATATATACAAGGTAAAGAGGAAAAATCACATGATCTACAAATTCAATACAACTTTATCAAATTTCCAGCAGACTTTGATCCCCAGAAATTGATAAGCTAATCCTAATATTTATATAGAAATAGAAAAGACCAAGATTAGCAAACAGGAATTTGCTAAAAAGCAAAGTGGAAGGACAGTAACCTCCCAATTTCAAAACTATAAAACTACAGTAATCAAGACAGTATGGTACTGGCATGGGGATAGAGACATAGATCAATGGAACAAAACAGAGAGTCTAGGAATAAACCCTGATACTTACGGTAAAAATATTTTTTACAAAAGTGTCAAGGCAATTCATTGGGGAAAGAAAAGTCTTTTCAACATTTGGTGCAAGAATAATTACATATCCACATGCAAAAAGATGAATTTAAATCTACACACCATACTAAAAATTAACAAAAAATGATCAGATATGTAAATATGAAAGCTAAAACTATAAAAGTTTTAGCAGAAAACATAGGAGAAAAATATCTGTGACCTTGTACTAGGCAAGGAATTCTTAAGTAGGACACCAAGAGCATGATCCATAAAGAAAAAATGATAAATTAGACTTCATCAAAATGAAAAAGGTTTAAACTTCAAAAGGTACCATTAAGAAAATGAAAAGACAAAGCACAGACAGGGAGAAAACACTTGTAAATCATTTACCTGATAAAGGACTTGTATCCAGAATATATACAGAACACTTACAACTCAATAAAAAGAGGACAAGCAACCCAGTTTAAAATTAGGCTGAAGATTTGAAGAGATATTTCACCAAAAAATATATACAAATAAGCACATGAAGAGATGCCCAACATCATTAGTCATTAGAGAAATTCTAACTAAAACCACAATGAAATACCACTTTATATGTACTAAAACGGCTAAAATAAAAAAAACAATTATAATAAATGTTGGCAAGGATATGGAAAATCAGGAACTTTCCTACATTTCTGGTGTGACTGCATTAAAATGGTATAGCCATTTTGGAGAAGTTTGGCACTTTCTTAAAAAGTTGATCATAAATTTACCAGAGGACCCAGTACTGCCATTCCCATTATCTACCCAAAAGATATGTAATGTTTTCGTGCAAACACTTACACTTGAATATTCATAACAGCATTATTCATACAAGACAAAAAGTGGAGACAATCCAAATGTCCATCAACCAGCAAGTAGATAAACAAAATGTGGTATATTCAGCAATAAAAAAGAACAAATACTAATAAATACTACAGCATGAACTGTTCAACTATGGATGAACTTCAAAAATATGCTAAGTGAAAGAAGTGAGACACAAAAGATCTAGTGTTGTATTTGCCTATTGTATTTAAATGAAATGTCCGCAAAAGTAAAATACAGAGATCTGTAGATTAGTGGTTGTCTGGGTGTGAGAATGGGAATCGTCATTAACTGTTAATTAGTACAAGGAATCTTATTGGGGTGATTGAAATGTTACAGAACTTGATTGTGATGATGGTTGCACAACTAGGTAAATTTAATAAAAGTCATTGAGGTGATCCTTAATTCCATTCCTGTTTAAACATCTGGGTTCCCTGCCATAACATCTGTTGCCACCCAAATCTAGAATGAAGTGTTGTCTTGGAGCCTGTTGTACATTTAAGAATAAACTTTTGTTTTTTTAAAAAGGTCATTGAATTGTACAATTTAAATATGGATCCTAAATTATACCTCAATAAAGTTGTTTCTTTTTCAGAGTTGCTTTGGCTATTCTACGTCCTTTACATTTCCATATAAATTGTAGAATAAGTTTGTTCATTTCAACAACAAAAAAAGCTGCTGTGATTTTTACTGGGGTTGGTTTGAATCTATAGACCAATTTGGGGAGAATTGAAATGTTAACAATATTAAGTTTTCTGACCCATAAATCAGGTATACCTCTCTTTTTAATTTCTCTCAACAATATTTTGTAATTTTCAGTGTACGGGTCTTTCACATCTGACAAATTATTCCCTATTTCACATTTTGATGCTATTTTACTTGGTGTTGTCTTATTTCTACTTTATTGTGTAGTATTCATTTTTCATTTCAATTACTTATTGTTAATTACTAGTATATAGAAAAGCAATTGATGTTTGTATGCTTATCTTAGGCAGAAGTTGGAACAGTCCCCACACAAGACTGTCCTCACTCTGACACCAATTGCAAGTTCAAGGGTTCACCCTCAGTTTCAATAATTCAAATCCATCCTGTAAAGCCATTACATGCATTTTCATATTTTTATACCAATTTTATTACTCTTCCTCTCTGATCTACCTCTATTTATACCTTATGATAAACTTGTGTGGAACTATTTAGCATAGAGATTAGCTGATGGTTAGCTAAATCTAATTCTTCCTTAAGCTAGTCATTTGCCATCAGTGTTATATCCTGAAAAGTCTTTAACTCAATTTCCCCATGTATTTGACCATCAATATAAATATAGTGTTAGCAACAACGGCAGTGTTACACCATATTATAACATGATAGTAGATGTAATCTGCATACAGCACCATACCTATAGTCAACATAATATACTGTACATTTAAAATTTGTCAAGAGAGTAGATGTCTTGTTAAGTGTTCTCTCCAAAATAAAATACTCAAAAGATATTGGCACATTCATCTCCCAGAACAATATCACTCAGGTTTGCAGACTTCTATTTGACCTTCTCAGGTTCCAAAAGTAGGAGTAGTTTTGGCAACATATGGCTTCATTCTTTCTGGCATTTGGTTTAATTGAGTTAAGAGACAATATCACCTCTTACTCTGAGCTTTTCGGGCACCAATGTAATGGATTTCCCTTGTTGCATAACCTATTTATTCATTCTTTTACTCTCAGCTATATTCCTTCTTCTCTCCATTTATCATTGAATTTGATCCAAACTTTACCTCCTTTGGAGGGGACAATAGGTTCGGCCACTGTGCTGGTCCAGATTGCCAGCAGCAATACCAGTCTAGCAAATGCTTCCCCTTCAGTCCACTCCCATTTATATAGGGTATCATCACAAGTACAGAACTAGTGGTCTATCTCAACCACTAGGTAATACAGCTGTATTCACTGTCAACCCTAAGTTTGCCAAGTTGGGTGAAGGCACAGTCTATCAATCACATTATGCCTTTAGGAATTCTGATGCAAAAGTATGAAAGTACAATTAAAGTTTCTTGCCTAGGAATCATCCCAGCTTCTGGCCCCTGCAATTGCAGCCCTGGTCCTGGGACCACTGAATCAGGTAGGAATAAAAGAACATTGAAGTGTTGTGGGGGGAAACTGTATAGTCATACCAGCATCTTCTCCCACCTCCTCTTCCCCAGATTCTTCTGAAAAGTGAAGGAATCTATCTATTGGAGACCCTCTCTTGGCCACCCTCATGTTGAGTGTGAGCACACACTGTAAAGACGTGTAAGTCAGCCCTGCATGCCCTTATCTCTCCCAGTTTTAGACAACAAATATTTCAGTTGCCTGTTCCAAGTCTCTATCAAAGCACCACTCCTAGGATACCTCTTTGCTCATTGTTGGACGCTATAGATTGTTATTGTGGACTGAATTGTGTTCCCTCAAAATTTATATCTGGAAACCCTAACCCTCAATGTGGTTATATTTGGAGATGGGTCCTTCAAGGAGGTAATTAAAGTTAAATGAGGTTGCAAGGGTAGAGCCCTAATCCAAAAGGACTAATGTCCTTATAAAAAAGGAAGCAACACCAGTGGTGTACAAGCACAGAGAAAATGCCATGTGAGGACACAGTGAGAAGGTGGTCATCTATAAATTGGGAAGACAGGTCTCACCAGAAACCAATCCTACTGGCAGCTTGATCTTGGACTCTCAGACTGTGAGGAAATAAATTTCTGTTGTTTAAGTCACCCAGTCTGTGGTATCTTGTTATGGTAGCCCAAGCAGACTAATACAGTTGTAAAGTGTGTTCCTTGGTCTGAAGAATGTAACTCGGTGGTTCAAATTGGTACAATATCTTCTGTTCTGGTCATTTTATAGTAGTATGAGCATTTGCATCTCCCTCCAGGTATGCACAGCTCAGTTCAGAGTGTCTATTCCTGTCAAGACCCATTTGTAGCCTCTCCCAATTTGCTGAAAAACATTAATCTACACATCCAAGAGCTCAACAAACTCCAAGCAGGATAAATTCAAAAAGATCATTACCCAGACACATCATAATAAAAATGCAGAAGGGCAACTACAAAGAGAAAATCTTGAAAGCAGCAAGAGAAAAATGACTCATATAGAAGAGAACCCCAATAACATTCACAACTGACTTCAAAAACAACAGAGGCTGGGGCTTCACTGGTGGTGCAGTGGTTGAGAGTCCGCCTGCCAATGCAGGGTACATGGGTTCGTGCCCCGGTCCGGGAATATCCCACATGCCACGGAACGGCTGGGCCCGTGAGCCATGGCCGCTGAGCCTGCGCGTCCGGAGCCTGTGCTCCGCAACGGGAGAGGCCACGGCAGTGAGAGGCCCGCGTACCGCAAAAAACAGAGGCCAGAAGGCAATGGAATGACATATCCAAAGTACTGGAAGAAAAAACCTACCAACCAAGAATCTCATATCCAGCAAAACTATCTTTTAAAAATGAAGGAAGAATAAACACATTCCCAGATAAACACTCAGCTTCTTGAATCTGTAGGTTTGTCTTTTACCAAATCTAGGAATTCTTCAGCAATTATTTCTTTGAGTAGTTCTTCAGTCATGCCCTATTTCTCCTCTCCTCCAGGACTATTAAATATTTTGTTATAATCCCACAAGTCCCTGAGGATCCATTCATTTTTTTAAAATATTTCTTTATTTGGTTGCACCAGGTCTTACTTGCAGCAGGTGGACTCCTTAGTTGTGGCATACGGGCTCCTTAGTTGTGGCATGCAAACTCTTGGTTGCGCATGCATGTGGGATCTAGTTCCCTGACCAGAGATAGAACCCGGGCCCCCCTGCATTGAGAGCGTGGAGTCTTAACCACTGCTCCACCAGGGAAGTCCCCCATTCATTTAAAAATTTTATTTTCTCTCTGTTGTTCAAACTGGGTAATTTCTGTTCTTCTATCTTCCAACTCACTGATTTCTTCATCTGTTTCTCCACTGAGCTCATCTTTTGAGTTTTTTATTATGGTTATTCTATTTTTCAGTTCTAAATTTCCATTTGGTTTTTATTTATATCTTCTATATCTTTGCTGAGACCTTCTATTCCTTTTCTGTGACTCTATTTTGTCATCTGTTTCAAATGTGTTCATAATTGATCATTGAAGCATTTTTATTATGGCTACTTTAAAATCTTTGTCAGATAATTCTAACATCTCTGTCATCTTGGTGTTCACATGTATTCCTGATTCTTGGTGTGAAAAGTGATTTTCAATTGAAAGATGAACATTTTCATGGAATTCCCTGGTGGTCCAGTGGTTAGGACTTTACGTTCTCACTGCCATGGCCTGGGTTCAACCCCTGGTCAGGGAACTAAATTCCCACAAGCTGCACAGCCAAAAAAAACAAAGAAAGATGAACACTTTCTATATTATGTTGTAAGATCCTGGTTCTTATTTATGGCCGCACCACGGGGCTTGTGGGATCTTAGTTCTCCAACCAGGGATTGAACCCAGGCCCACGGCAGTAAAAGTGCTAAGTCCTAACCACTGGACCACCAAGGAATTCCCTAAACCTTCTGTCTAAGCTGGCTTTTTCTGACACCACTCCAGCAGGGAAAAGGAGTGGAGGATGCCAGTTTGTTAATGCCAGCTATGGGAAGAAGTCTAGTTTCCCCACTCAGTCTCTGTTAATAACAGAGTTGGGGGGCTCCTTGTTACTGCTGGGCAAGACTGCTTCCACAACCAAGTAGGACTCCACTATTTCCCTGGCTGGAAGGCGTAGCAGTGCCTCCCTACTGTTTTCCACATGGCCTCCAATGACACCACCCTAGGGGAAAAGAGAGGGGTGCCTTGATGCAGATATGTGAGAAAGGAAATCTAGGCTCCCTGTATGGTTTCCACTGACATCATATAGGTGAGGGCTCATTACCACCCAGTGGGGACAAAAGTCCTGGCTTCATAGTCGATTTTTTCTGACACCACCTTGGCAGGGGTTTGGCATGACTTTTACAGTCTGTTCAGGGTGAAAATATAAGCTCTTCACTTGGCATTTATTAGCATGGATGGGAGTTGGACCACATTTTTTTTCTATACTGTTGGGATGCAGTAAAGCAACTATTTTCTGAAAGTTTACCATATTGTTAAGCTGCCCATTCCCTGGTTCTTTTACTAGACAGAACTGGCTTTTGTAGGGTCTTTTTTCTTGTCTGGGCCCATTGGCATTTCTAGGTTGCCAGGTTCTCCACCATTGTCAGATATATGAGGCAAAAAGAAAACCCATAGAACAAATGTTCTTCCCCCCTCCCCAGCCGTGCCACACAGCTGTGGGATCTCAGTTCCCTGACCAGGGATTGAACCCAGGCCATGACAGGGAAACACCAAGTCCTAACCACTAGGCCACCAGGGAACTCCCAATGTGCTCTTTTCTTTTGGGTCCTGAGGTCCTTAGCCAGCTTGCCTCCTTCACTCCACCTTTCTGAGTCAGCTTATGTTTGTTTTATAAATATCATTTCCAAAGTTTTTTATTGTACTTAGCAAGAGGAATAGGGAAAAAGTGCATCTGCTCCATTCTCCCAGAAGTGGAAATCGTGTAATTGGGTCTTTTAAAATATTTCCCGGGCTTCCCTGGTGGTGCAGTGGTTAAGAATCCGCCTACCAATGCAGGGGAAACGGGTTTGAGCCCTGGTCCAGGAAGATCCCACATGCCACAGAGCAACTAAGCCTGTGCACCACAACTACTGAACCTGTGCTCTAGAGCCTGCAAGCCACAACTACTGAGCCTGCGTGCCACAACTACTGAAGCCCACACGCCCTAGAACCCATGCTCTGCAACAAGAGAAGCCACTGCAATGAGAAGACCGCACACCGCAAGGAGGAGTAGCCCCCGCTCGCCACAACTAGAGAAAGCCCGTGCGCAGCAACAAAGCCCCAACTCAGCCAAAAATTAATTAATTAATTAATTTAAAAAAATATTTCCGAAATCTCTACTTACTTTCTGAGCATGTGGAATACATTTACAATAACTTAAAATATCCTTGTCTGCTAATACTAACCTCTGTGTCACTTCTGGGTTGGTTGATTGCTTGATTATTCTCATTACTTTTCCTATTAACTCTTTTCATGCCTGGTAATATTTGATTGAATGCCAGACATTGTGAATTCTATTTTGTTGGGTACTGGACATATATGCATTTCTATAAGTCATCTGGAGTTTTGTTCTGGGACACAACTAAGTTACTTGGAAGGAGTTTGATCCTTGCACATCTTGCTAATATAATTTTTTAGGTGTATCTGGAGCAGTGCTCAGCCTAGGGCTAATTAATCCCTGCTACTAAGGCAATAGCTTCTTGAATTATCTACCCAATGCCCTATTTTTCCAGTCTAGCTATTGAGAACAGGCACTATTCCCAGCCCTGTGTGAGCATCAAACACCATTTCCTCTTATCCTTACAGATGGTTCTCTCCCTGGCCTCACACACATGTGCTGATTGATAGTCAACTGAATACTCAAGGAGGACCCTAGGCAGATCACCCGGATCTTCTCTCTGTGCAGTTTTCTCCACTTTGGTGGTGTGTCCTACAAATTCTAGCTGCCTTGTTCTCCCTAGACTCTCAGTTCCTTCTCAACTCAGGGAATTCACCAGTCTCTTCCTCAGTTTCCCCTCTCTGTGCAGTACCCTGGAAACTCTCTCGAGGAAGTACGTTGGAAAAATCATATGACTCACTTCATTTGTTTCCCTTTCCTCAGGGATCATTGTTTTTCATTGCCTAATATCCAGTGTCTTGAAAACCTTTTTTTTTTCTCAATGTACTTTGTCTGGTTTTTGTTCTGTCTGTTCCTGGCATGAGGGTAAATCCAGGCCCTGGGACTCCATCTTGGCTAGAAGAAGTCACAGGCAGGAATTTATAAATGTGGAGATTCGTCCATGGAGATCATCAGTAACAGATATATTTCAGTTGGTGTGATTTTTATGAATGAGGAATATTGTAACCTGGGTTTGAGACAAGTATGCCAATGAACCTGTATCTATAAACAAGGAACTTGTATCTATTAAGTGCTCATCAGTGTGGGATATATTGAGAAATATTTAAGAAAGGGGAGATATGTCAATGTAGGCTGTCAATGAGATATTCTCCAGTAGGTGAAAATTTATGTTCAACTGGGATTTTTAATGTAAAAAAATTCCAATGGGAAGGTATTTGCACATCAGTAGATTTGTAAATTGGGTTGTCAATGAGTGATATGACTTTGGTGAGTATTTAAGAATAAAGAGGTTTGTCACCAGTGATCATCAATAGAGTTATACTTGGTTGAGGGGGAGAGGTTTTTATGAATATAGATCCTGGTAAATGTGGAGCTATCACTTAGGGATACATTGATAGGTGTATATGAATGGAGAGATATACAACAGATATTGTCAATGGGGTATATGTCAACAAGGGTATTTATAATAGGTATATTTTTTAAATGAGCTGGGCAATAGGACATATGCCAATAGTCAAGTGTTTAAAAACAAGGCAAATTGTCATCAAAGGTTATAAATAGGTTACACCATCAGGTGGGTGTTTATAAAGACTTTTCAATGGACAACAACAATGGAGTATGTATTATGGAGGTTATTTATAAAAAGAGATTTTTCAACAGGGATTATAAATAAGAAAGATGCCAGTGGGTGTTTATGCATAAGATTTTTCAGTGGCAGACTGGTGATATGTCAATAGTTTTTATTTCTCAGTGAGGAGATTTGTCAAGAGAGGTCATGAGTGGAGATATTTTAAGGGATTTTTCTTTTTGGAATGGGGTGATTTTTTTTTCCCCCAACAGGTTAAGGAATGAAAGATTTTCCAGTGAGTAGATATTTATGAGAAGGGAAATTTGCCAATGGGGATTGTCAATGGAGATATGCCAGTGGAATGAATATTTGTGAATACGAAGATAGTGCAAAAGTGATTGCAGGAGGCTTTATATAAACATCTCCCCTTGATTGTGCATGTAACCTGTGAATGTGATGAGATATAATTCCATGATTATATTACATTATGTAGCAAATTAATTGCAAATGTAATTAAGGTTACTAATCAGTTTGCCTTAAAATAGGGAGATTATCCAGGTGAGGCTAATCTAGTTAAGTACCTTAGCCCTTCAGAAATGCAAAGTTTTCTCCTGCTGGTGACAGAAGAGGATGCTGGAGAAATTGGAAGCATGAGAAGCATTTGGCACGTCCTAATTGACTTTGAAGACAAAGAGGCCCACATTGTAAGGCATGCAGTTAGCCTTTAGAAGCAGAGAGCAACCACCACTGGCCGACAGCCAACAAAGAAATGGGAACCTCAGTACTACAACTGCAAGGAACTAAGTTGTGCCAATAACATGAATAAGATTGAAATGGATGCTTCCTAAGAGCCTCCATAGAAGAGTCCAGTGTGGCCAACACTTTGGTTTTGTGAGACCATTAAGCAGAGAACCCAGTCAAGCTTACTTGGACTTCTGACCTGTGAGATCATAAATGGGTGTTGATTTAAGCTGTTAAGTTTGTGGTAATTTGTTACACAACGATAGAAAACTAATACAGTATTTGCCAGCTGTGTATTTGTGAAAGAGGGGATATGCCACAATGAAGAGAGGGTACTTTTCAAGGGAATTATTTACACAGGGCTTGGGGATTTGTCATCTGTTCTTGGCAACAGTAGAGATTTATAAACATGGGGATTTGTCCACAGTGAGGACTGCATAATGGAGAATTGTTATGGGTTGAATTGTGTCCTCCAAAAAGATACATAACCCCCACCACTTCAGAATGTGACCTCACTTGGAAATAGAAGCAGGAACATTATCGCTTGGGGGATGGCTGTCCTCAGAAGTCTTTGAAAATGTTGGTATTTTTCAGTGGGGGGATTTGTACACTAGAAATTAGTGTATGAGCATCACCATAAGAAAAACATTACAAATGAGTATATTAAATATTTGTAATGTCTTTGAGTTTGTCAAAATCATGAGTTAAACTAAAGATGCCAGAGGGCATGCAATTATTACTACTAATATTATACATTATTTCCAATATTATAAATTATCATTCCTAATAAAACATTATTTGCAATAATGTAAATGGTCATTACTAAGATCTATCACTACTGTTATAAAATATATTTACCACTACTATTACTAATAATAACTGTAAGGCCAACTGGCCCGAGGCAGGGAAACGCAATCAGACTCACAGGTTGCATCAGATCGAAACTCTCCGGACCACCCAGTTCCAGAAACTGACCTGGAGACTTTCCGGACCACCCAGTTCCAGGGACTGACCTGGGGACTTTCCACCCGGCCCAGCCTTCCCGCCTTTCGAGGGGTGGGACTAACGGTCCCAAGACTGATGCAACCTGCACCCGGATATTGCCACGATACCTGAAGAGACCACCAAATAAGGAATAACCTGCGCCCTCCCGGATTCACCACACCCCTTTCCCTTCTTCCCCTATAAAATCTTGCCCAACCCTCGCCCGGGTGCGACTTCTCTGGCCCCTTTCTCTCGGACCAGTGAACCTCGCCCGGGAGCGTTCCCTAATAAAGCTCACTTGAAGCTTTCCTCTGTTTCGCGGTGCCTTTTGTTAAGATCCGACCTTACAATAACTAGTACAGAGAGCTATATGCCTAGCACTGTTTTAAGCACTTTACATATATAATGTCATTTAATGTTTACACTGCCCGTATGAGCTAGGCATTATTTTTATCCCCATTTTACAGATGTAGAAACAGGCATAGAGAAGTAATATGATTTCCCCAAGGACACAGAGCTAGGAAAAGGCAGGATTTCTTTCTCATTTGTAAGTGGGAACTAATTAATTGTTTTTCTTTAAAAAATATTATAAGGAATCAAATTAAGAAATACTTAGTTAATATCTTTTTTATTTTTATAATATTTCTTAAAACTTTATTGAGATGCAATCCACATACAATAAAGTTTACCCATTTAATATGACAATTAATTTTAGTATATTCACAAAGTTGTGCAACCATCACAATAGAATTTTAGAATATTTTCATCATCCCAAAAAGAAACCCATTAGCAGTCACTCTCCACTTTTCCCACCTCCCCCAACCCTAGCCCTAGGTAACCACTAATCTACTTTCTGTCTCCATAGTTTGGACATCTCATACAAATGGGATCATACAATATGTGGTCTTTTGTGACTGGCTTCTTTCAAGTAACATGTTTTCAAAGTTCATCAATTTTGTAGCATGTTTCACTACATCATCCCTTTTTATTACTGAATATTTTATTTTATGGATATACCACATTTTGATCAATCGTTCATTAGTTGATGGATATTTGGGCTGTTTCCACTTTGGGACTACTCTGAATAATGCTGCTGTGAACATTTGTGTGTACGTTTCTATTGGGTGGATACCAAGCAGTAGAATTCCTAGATCATATGGTAACTCTAGGTTTAACATTTTAAGAAACTTCCAAACTTTCTTCCAAAACAGCTGCACCACTTTACATCCCATTAGCAATGTTAAGATGAGTCCAATTTTTCTACATCCTTGTCAACACTTGCTATTGTCTATCTTTTTTATTCTAGCCTACTAGTGGTTGTGAAATATCTCATTGTGGTTTTGATTTCCATTTCCCTAATGCCTAATGATGCTGTGAAGCTTTTCATGTACTTAGGTCATTCATATATCTCATTTGGAGAAATGTCTATTCAGATCCTTTGCCCATTTTTTTTTCCTTTGCCCATTTTTAAGTTGGGTTATTTTTTTATTACTGGGTTATACAAGTCCTTTATATATCTGAGATACACATCCCTTATCAGATACATGATTTGCAAATATTTTTCCCATTCTGTGGGTTGACATTTTACTTTCTTGACAGTACTGTTTACCACACAAAAATATTTAATTTTGATGAAGCCCAATTTATTTCCTTTTTGTTTTATAGTACGTGCTTTTGGTGTCATAGCTAAGAAACCATTAAGGCTTCGGATTTGAATACAGATTTGGCTTTAGTGTTCATGTTCTTCATCATTACACTACATTGCCTGTCTAGCAATTGTCACTGTTAGTAATATTACACATGAAGTTATTATTATGAGAGTTCTGTGTTTTGATTGGAAAAAATATCCAAGGGGTGAATACACCCATAAATCATCCTCCAACCCTATCACAGACCTCAGAAGGATTCTGGGTAGGGACTGTGAGACCCATTTTTTTCAGGGAGAAGTACTGAGGGCTGGGTGAGGGTAGGGCCAGCCCCCAGGCTACCCATGGAGCTGGACCCCATGCTGCACACCTCACAGGACTGCCAACCCCTTGTACTTCCTCTCAGCCATCAGAGATTCTTTTCCAAGCAGAGATTCACACAGAGACACATGGAATGTGGGGGTGAGGGGTAACTCATTTTACTCACCTTAATGGATTTTCTAGAAGGGTAATGGGAGGAGATGTAGTGACTCACACCAGGACTCTGAACTAAATAGCCTCTCTGTAGGGTCTGCTTCTCCATAGCAGCCACAGCTAAAGGGAGCACCTGGAAGGTGCTCCCTCTGGAGCCTGCAACTCCCACTTGCTGTTTTTTTTTTTTTTTTTTTTGCGGTACGCGGGCCTCTCACTGTTGTGGCCTCTCCCGTTGCGGAGCACAGGCTCCGGATGCACAGACTCAGCGGCCACGGCTCACGGGCCCAGCCGCTCTGCGGCATGTGGGATCCTCCCGGACCGGGGCACGAACCCGTGTCCCCTGCATTGGCAAGCAGACTCTCAACCACTGCACCACCAGGGAAGCCCCCCACTTGCTGTTTAATGCCTGAGGCCACATCCAGTGTATACAACAGTCCTTGGTGTTGAGAAATGGCAAAAGCAGAAAATAAGCAATAAGACATGTGAACATACCCAGGATTGAGGTAACATCAGGGAGGGTAAAGTAACCTATTCCATGTATTGGGGAACTGCCAGAAGCAGCAGGAACAGTCTGTGTTTCCAGACAATAGGTCAGGGCTGAGGAAACATCCCCGGACACTAGAAAACAGCCATAGGGACCAGGAAACTGTCATGGCACTGATGTGAACAGTCAGAGAAATTATCAAAAGGCCAAAGGACCAGAAAACAGTCCTTGTAGTTAGAGGACAACCAGAGAGACTCTAGAACAGGCAAATGGAAGAAGAAAACATCCCTAAATGTCATGCAACAGCTAGAAATACCTAGGAGACAGCCAGACAGATAAGGGAACAATCTCAAGCTGAGGGCACAGCCAGAGAAACCAGGAAACAGCTAACGGGACAAGGGGATAGTGTCTGGACCTGAGGAACAGAGGGATCATCAAATATCTGAAGAGACCACAAAACAGTCCTTGTATTTGGGAGACAGTCAGAGGGGCTACAAAAGAGCGAGAGCAACAGGGCCTAGATCCAGAGGATCAGGCCAAAAACATCAAAGAAGAGTCTCTGAAGTGCTGGGAAAGGAAAAATAAAAAAGGAGTCTGCAGGACTGGGGAACCACCGGAGTCCAAGGAACAATTGAAACAGCCAACAAACCAATTTACAGAAATCAGGGAACAATGACTGGTCCTAATAGAGAGTCATCAGAAACTGTGGGGAGTAATCACAGGGATCAAATATAGTATATTAATGACTAGTGGGAATTCAACAATCATGGGAGCTAATACAGCACCAGCAGATATGGTTATGGGGACTCATGGGAGTCAAAGACACTGTACTGGCGACCAATAGAAGATCATCAGAAACCATAAAGGGCTCTAATGCAGGGTAGGCTCTAATGAGTCCCAGGCATTATGCTGGGGCTCATGAGGTCAATACATTGTATTAGAGGATGAGTAACCTGCATCCACAGGGATGGGGGTAGCGAATGGGCTGATGCTGGGGTGGAGACAAAATCACTTTAGTGGTGGCTAATGGCTAATCAGCAGGGTAATAAAGTACTAATATGGGATCAGCAGACACTAGTCAGATTTTTTATGAAGATCAAAGACACTCTACTCGTGGCGAAGATTAGAAGACACAGTGGTGACACTAATTAATATAGGATCAGTAGCAGATACTGTGATTGAAAAACGTGAGGCAAAGGCTCTAAACTAGTAGCTGGTAGTCAGTAGTCTCAGTGTTGAGGCCAGTATAGGGTTAGCAAACATGGTGATGGGCTCTAATGTATGGTCGGCATGCACTGTACTGGGACATCATTGCATTCAGACACTGTACTAGTGGCTAATGGGGGATCAACAGGCACAGTGATGATGGTTAATGCAGGGTCAGCAACACTGTGATTGGGACTTATGAAGGTCAAAGACATTGTACTCATTGCTAATGGGTGGTCAGCAAGATGAGACTACTGTGGAATCAGCAGATACTGTGCCAGAATCTCATGGAGGTTAGTCTCTGATCTTGTGGCTAATTGGGGATCAGCAAATACATTGCTGGAACCTCATGCATATTGAAGAAACAGTACTGCTGCCTAATGGAGGATCAACAGACACTGGGATCAGAGCTAACGTGGGGTCAGCAAACTCTACTCAGGCCTCAAGGGGTCAAAGACACAATACTCGTGGTTAAAGGCGAGGGAGAGGGACTCAGCAGCAGACACAGGGATTCAGCTACTGTAAGGACAAAAAACATGGTAATGGGTCCTCAAGGAGGTCATACTCTGTGTGGGTGTCTGACAAATCAGAAGACATTAATGTGTGGTCAACAGATGCACTAATAGGCTATAATGTAAGGTCGGACGACATAGTGATGGAGGCTATTTAGGGGTCCTCAGGTAAAAAACTTGGAACTTGGTAAATGGGGGATCAGAAGATAGAGTGACAAGGTCATGTGAGTTCTGCAGACATTGAGCTGGGGCTCAAGAGATCAAAGTCACCATATTGGTGGCTAACTGGGGAACAGCAGATAAATATTTGTGCAACGGTGCTGTGTTATGGGTTCATGGGGGTCAGAGACACTGTACTCATGGCTAATAAAAAACCAGCAGACATAGTGAGGGGATCTAATGTAGGATGAGCAGATACTGCGATTAGAACTCATTGGATTAAATATACTGTACAGTGGACAGTGGGGAATGAACAAAGTGGTGAGAGCCAACATGGGGTCAACAGCCACTGCATTAGGTATAAATGAAGGTGATGACACATCGCTGGGAGCTAATGGGAGGTCAGCAATCACCATGTTGAGTCTAAAAGAGGGCAAAAATACATGATACTGAGTTAATAGATCATCAGTCACTAAGCTGGAGGCTAAAGGAGTGAAAAGACACTATGCTGTGAGCAAATGGAGGTCAGTAAAAATTGTAATAGCAGCTAAAAGGGGTGGCGAGACATGATGTTATGAGCTAAAGGGGGTCGGCAGACTCTGCTGGAATAAAAAGTGTGGGAAGACAAGCTATTGTGAGCTAATGGAAGGTCAGCAGACACTGTGCTCTTAACTAAAGGTGGTGATAAGAACTGCTATAAGCTAATGGAGTGGGTGTTAGTAGACACTGTGCAGACATGTGATGGGGGTAAGAACTACATCATGGTAGTCAATGCTAATGGAGGATTAGGAGAGACTGTGCTTAGGCTATTGGGAGCCAAATACACACAGTAGTATTGGCCCGTAGGGATCACCACATAGGTGATGGTAGCTAATGGAAGGCCAGCACAACCCATCATGGGGCCTTAGTAAAGGTCATTTTCATGGAGCAAAACCATTTCTAAAGCCTTGGGAGGACCAAGTCTCCCATTGCCAGTGTCTTTCATCTGATCTAGTGGTCAAGATTCTTGGTTTTCTCCCAAGCAGCCCACATTTGACTCCTGATATGGGAACAAGGAATTCTTTATTGTTGTTTTAAAATTTTAATTGAGATATAATTTACGTACAATAAAATGCACAAATCTTAAGTTTACTCGTTTGATGACCTTGTGTATCCCCATTAACACCCACTCCAGTCAAGATACAGAATAGTTTCATCACGCTGGGAAGTTCCCTCCTACCTCATAGGAGTTAATTCCTACCCCAGAGGCAATCACTGATCTGCTTTCTGTCACTATAGATTACTTTTATGTTTGACATTTTCCATAATAATTTTAAAACATCAAATTTAATTTTTTTAATGGATGAGATGAAGATTGGAAGAACTGATATCATCTTGATAAACTTAATAATTAGTAAATGAGGATGAGGGCATGCTATATACAAAGTGAAGAAAGTGTAATATGTATATTCAAGTGTATGCTGTATTGGGGGGCATCTGGTGATTAATTCAAATATTCTGGGTTGTCATAATCATTATGGAACACTCAGGGAAAAAAGCAAAAAAAAGTATTTAATTTAGCATCAATTTACTATGGCACAGTGCTACCAAGTATTAAAGGTAAAGGATTCACTTTTGCTTATCAAAAAAGTACAAGAGAAAATATTCACAAGGTTGAGAGGTTTATCACTAATAGACCTCCACTAAAGAAAACTCTAAAGGATATTTTTCAGGCAAAGAAGAAAATGATCCTGGAGGAAATGCAGAAAAGAATGAAGAGCAATCAAAGTGGTAAATATGTGGGTAAAATAAAATGAATATATAAACCAAAAATGTTTTCTGGGGAGACATACACACACATGTATACACACACACTTATATACATATATATAGATACACATATTACATATAAATATACATATACCCCATAATACATAATATTTTAATATATATGTATATACATGTACATGAGCAAATTTTCTATTAAAAGATTAACTTTCAAAGACAATTTCTTAGAGAAAACCATACAATACTATTTAAAATTTTAAAAGGTGAGTTAAATAAAAAGACAAACCATATTCATGGATGGGAGGGCTTAAGCCATTTTACACCTTTCAGATCGGCAACAATTTTAAAAAAACAGATAAGTCCTGGTGAATATGTGTGAAAATGTAAACTTTTTCTCAAACTGCTCATGAGAGTGTAAATTAGTGCAATTTTTTTAACTTTAAAATTTAGTCAAGTTGAAAAACTTCTATATCAATCAGAACCCAGTTAGGAGACAGAAACCATACTGATTACTTTAACAGAGAGAACTTATAATGAATTTTTAACTAGTGATGAAGTTATTAACCACGTAACTTAAAAGACAAAAAGAGAACATTAAAATCATGGAGGTAGCAACTGCAGAAAGCAGCTGGCCTAGGGTAACAAGGGAAGAAGTTGGAATTATTAAAAATAGAAGGTTGGAAGCAGGGTCTCATGTGACTGGGATTCATACCTCTAAGAAGGTGGCACCAGCCAGATGCTGCTAGGTCTCTGAGGGGGTGGGGTACCCTAAAGCTGTTAGTGCTGGAAAAGTGAAAACTGGATTAAACTGCTGCTACCATGAGGAACTGCTGCTGACCAAGTGAAGAAGCAATGCTGGGCTGACAGATGAACAGGGAGCCAACCAGAAGGAAAAAAGGAGCAAGTCCCTTCTTCTTTCCGCAGACTCAATGTTTATATTTAGTATCTCTTACTGGTAGGACCCAACAGGGAGTAGCAGCTGGCAAGACAGAAACGTGTTCTGTAGTCATGGCCCCAGCATCACAAAGCCGAGTATAGAAGGGTAGGTTTGGAGCTGAAGCACAATAGATTAATAACTGGCATACTGTCTACACCCTGGACCCATCATTTCCACTTCTAGATTTAAACACTAAACACAAAAATGATACAAATGTCTTTCAGTAGGGGAATGGAGAGACAAATAAATATATTTATCAACATGGATAGATCTTGGAAATGTAACACTTTGTGAAAAAAAGCAAGTTGCATAAGTTTAAAAATAGTGTGATACCACTGATGTAAAGTAGTTAAAAGAAATACAGCATTATATATTGTAGACTTCATATTACAAAGAAAAAATTTAGGGTAGATTAAAATTCTAAATGTTGAAAGTGAAACCTTCACTTTAGAGGAAAGTATAGGAGAATATTATCACCTTGAAACCAATAATGTGAAAACATAAAACCTCAGCAGAAGAAAAGAGTTAAAAAAATTAAATAACCAGTCACAGTCTGAGAGGAGATATTTGCAACACACATGACTGAAAAAGGATTTTTATATTTTCACATATTAAAAAAAAACAAGAAAAACAACATTTAAACCAAGAAGTAAAAGATAAACAGCCCATTAGAAAACAATGAGCAAAGGATATGAACAGTCATTGCACAGACGAAATAAAACAAATGGCCAGTCAACAGGTAAGCCAATGTTCAACCTCACCACTAATTAGGGAAATCCAAATGAAATGAAAACAACAATGAGCCACTCCCTAAGGCGATCAGGACAATTTTCACACCAACATAAGAGCCAAATTGTTACAAGTGCACTCTGTGTGCACCAGTAATCAGATGGCCCAAAGAGCTTGGTCAAATGGTGAGGGGAATCTTCTTAGAGAAGCTTTCTCCATAGTACAAGGCAAGGGCTGGCCTAAGTGAGTTCTCTGATGTTCTCTGAGGTGTGCTTTCTGGCAGAAGGCTTTCCCACATCCTTGGCAAAGGGTCTCTCTCCTGTGTCAATGAGGCATACTTGCACATAGAAGGCATTTCTGCATTCACTTCATTCATAAAGTTTCTCTCCTACGTGAGTTCTCCGATGTTGACACAGGGATTTCTTCATACTGAAGATTTTTCCACATTCACTACATTCATAGGGTTTCTCTCCTGAATGCATTCTCTGATGTTCAATGAGGCGTGCTTTGACATAGAAGGCATTACCACATTTATTACATTCATAAGGTTTCTCTCCTGTGTGAATTCGCTGATGTATTCCAAGAGATGAGTGCACCCTGAAAGATTTCCCACATTCGTTACACTGATAGGGTTTTTCACCTGTATGAGTTCTCTGGTGATTATTGAGAGTCATCTTCATTCTGAAGAATTTCCCACATTCACCACATTTATAGGGTTTCTCGCCTGTGTGAATTCTTTGATGTTGGTTTAGGGATTTTTTTGCACGAAAGTTTTTCCCACAATCACCACATTCATAGGGTTTCTCCCCTGTGTGAGTTCTCTGGTGTTGAGTAAGGGATATCTTAACACGAAATGTTTTCCCACATTCGCCACATTCATAGGGTTTCTCCCCTGTGTGAGTTCTCTGATGAATCATGAGGGTTGCCTTCTCAGAAAAGGTTTTCCCACACTCAGTGCATTCATAGGGTCTCTCTCCTGTGTGTGTTCTCCGATGTAGAATGAGTTGTGACTTCCTGCCAAAAGATTTTCCACATTCATTACATTCAAAGGGCTTCTCCCCTGTGTGAGTTTTCTGATGAGCAATGAGGTATGATCTTGCACTAAAGGTTTTTGCACATTCACCACATTTATAGGGTCTCTCGCCTGTGTGTATTCTCAGATGTTCAATAAGATTTGATTTCCTGCAGTAAGTTTTCCCACATTCATGACATTCAAAGTTTTTCTCTCCTGTGTGTGTTCTTTTATGTCCAACAAAGGCTGTTCTCTTGTAGAAGGCTTTCCCACATTCAACAGTTTGATCCAAAGTTTGAAGCTTCTGATGCTGAAGGTCATTATCATGACTGAGGGCATTACCCCCAACAGAATTGTTGGCACACAGCAGTGACAGAGAGCCTTTAAAAACAAATCAGATCATATCTCTCTCACTCAAAACCAACATAGGCTTTCCCTTGTCACAGTGTAAAATTAAAATGCTTAACAAAGCCTATAAAAATTCTACATAACTTAGCCCCCAGCTAACTCTCTGATATCACCTCTTAACACTCTCACCACCCACCATTAAGCCACACCAGCATCTTTGCTGTTCCTATGATATATTGCTCAGACTAGGCTTGGCACTTACTGTTCTCTCTGCTCAGAATACTAAAATTCCACATGGCTCTGTCTCTCTCACTTCACTGATGTTGGTGCACTAATGTTAACTTCCCCAAAGAGTCTTCTCTGACCACATTCCCCAAAAGCACAAACTCCATCACTGTCTGTTCTTCTTATCTTGAATTGATTTTCTTTTCACTACCAAACACCATGTATTTGTTTGTTTCTGGTCTCTTTCCCTCATTAGACTGCAAGCTCCAGGAGAACAGAGATATTACTTTATTCACTACTGGATCCCCACACCTAGAATGTGACCAGCATATAGTTGACCTCATTTAGGATTTGGTAGATGACGAAATGAATGTATGAATGATTGCTTGACAACAGAAGGCATCCAAGGCAATGGAGGGAAGGAAGGCAATTGAGAATACTAAAGAGAGACAGACTAGCTAAGAATAAATGTCTAAGCTGAGGCAGGCAGGGAAAGATAAGAGTGGTAAATGACTACAAAAATTGAGATAAAACAGGAGAGAGCACTTAAGTGTGAGCATGATATTGGGATGTAGGGTTTAGGTATCTAAAGCATGTAGACCTTTGTCCTCTGGTCATTTTCAAAGAGCAAGGGCCTCTGAAAAGAGATTCCTGAAAAACACTGCCCAAACTTAACCTTTGACCTGAATTCCTGAGCTCTTAATTCCCCTATTTTCCATATGTCTAGCTCTTGCTCACTCACCTGGGTAACCATGGCCTGAGGATTCCTCCTCTAATATCCACAGTTCTTCCCCTCGCTCCAACTTGAAGATCATCTCTGGTTTGGCCACGCAGAGGCCTGTTAATGGGAAATGGCACAGGACGTGGGCCAAGTTGTCTGAGCTTTAGGGCCTCTGATGGAGGAGAAAAGTGCATCTTCATGAGCTGCACAAGGAAGGGCGCCCATTGAAACCTTTCATTGGGGGAAGTGAGAACACACACACTCTTCCTGGTGCCCCAAACTGATAAATCATCTGTGACCCCTTGAATCTAGAACTAAAGTATCACTGAACTCTGCAAAGGCTGCCCAGGTTACAGCAACCAAGAAAGGAAACACATGCTACCAGGAGTTACATGGACAATAATCCTCACCCACAGACGCCAGGTTGCTGTAGTTCTCCAGCATCACATCCTTGTGCATGGTCCTCTGGGCAGGGTCCAGTCTGTACCACTCCTGTCGGGTAAAATCCACAGCCACGTCTTCAAATGACACAGATCCCTGTAACAACAATCTGCAATGATCAGAATGGGACACATGGAAAAGATGTGTGGGAACTAATTCTTTCAATAGAGCACTTTTGACAGTTGACTAGAAAAAGCTACACTGGTGTCAACTGAAAAAAAAAAGCACAACGTGAGAGTTGTGAGTTAAGTTTTATTTGGGGCAAAATGAGGACTATAGCTCAGGAGACAGCCTCTCAGATAGCTCTGAGGAACTGCTCTGAAGAGGCAAGGGGGGAGGTCAGTATATATGTGATTTTGGTGAAGGGGGTACATGCAGTTAAGCACACGTCTTGGTAGAAGGTTGCTGCTAGTCAGAAGGAGCAGATGTCTCCGTTAATGGTTTTAGTGCTTTGCTATATATGAGAAGATGCAAGAAATTGAGTTCAGAAAATTTTCTCCTGAAAATATCTAACTATCTGAAGGCCTGCTCTGCCAGTTTCTCCCAGAGCACAGAGTGTCTCATTCCTGATCTCCACCCTGAACTCCTTTTAGGGTATGTTGAAGGTCAGTGACTGCAGTGGCTAGTGACTTCATCCTTGTAGGGGCAGATAGCAAGTGACAGTTTTTAGCTGGCACTGGAAACCTGACCCTTTCTTTCTTGATACTATACTTTGGGGGAGGAAAACACAGAACAGTCCTGCTAGTGTATTAATTTTTCAATTCATGGAGAAAAGACCACTGACTACTGAGTTAACACTTTGTGCCTGGACCTGTCCCAATTGCTGGGGAAACAAAGATAGAGTGCCTGCTCTCAAGGAGCTCGTACCCCAATAAGGAGACTTGCACAGGCATGCCGTGTTTTACTGCGCTTCACTTTATTGTGCTTCACAGATATCACGCTTTTTACAAATTGAAGGTTTGTGGCAACCCTGCAATTGTCAGATGATGGTTAGCAATTTTTTTTTTTTCTGGTACGCGGGCCTCTCACTGTTGTGGCCTCTCCCGTTGTGGAGCACAGGCTCCGGACGTGCAGGCTCAGCGGCCATGGCCCACGGGCCCAGCCACTCCGCGGCATGTGGGATCTTCCCAGACTGGGGCACGAACCCGTGTCCCCTGCATCGGCAGGCGGACTCTCAACAACTGTGCCACCAGGGAAGCCCGATGGTTAGCATTTTTAAGCAACAAAGTATTTTTTAATTAACGTATGTACATTGGTTTTTTTAAACATAATGTTATTGCACACTTAATAGACTACAGTATAATGTCAATGTAACTTTTATATGCACAGGGAAACCAAAAAATTCATGTGTCTCGCTTTATTGCGATATTTTCTTTATTGCAGTGGTCTGGAACCAAACCTCCAATATTTCGGAGGTATGCCTAAATGTGAACACACACCTGCAATGATATGTTACAGGAGCTATGCTGGACATGTGTACAGGGTGCAATGGACTTTCACAAGGGATGGAATAAGATTCCAACTTGTGTTATTGGGGAGGTAGAGCTTTGAATCCTTAAACAAGAATATAATCTCCCTCACGAATATGGATGGGGCAGTAGTATGAGAAAAGGCAGGAAGACATGAAACACACATGGTGAGTTAGAGAACTATAAATAGCGCAGTATGACAGGAAAACAGTGCTTTGGGCTGTGATGAGATAAAGGGCTATAGAGATATTCAGGGGCAGACAGTGGAGGGATTTTCACCTTTTTTTTTCTATCTATCATCAGTCTCCAAAATACTTGACTCTTTATATGATCAGAATATTTTCTGACCTTCCCACAATATAGTTAGATTTATAAGTTATACAGAAGTATTATCGAGTAGGAGAAAGGGAGAGAATATTACCCTCCCTTGAGAGTGAACAGCTGGGTTGATGAACAGCTGGGTTGAGGCTGGTGCCACAATATTGAGATTAGCAAAACAGGAAAGACAGTGGGTTGGCAGAAGGGGAAATTGAGATAGATCTTGGACCTGAGCTGGAGTGTTTATGTCACATACTGATAGAGAGGTCCAGCTGGAAGGTGCATATATGATGCTGGATCTGTGAGAGGAGGCTAGGATAGACGAAGGATTGAGAGGCAGTAGCATTTCAGCACTAGCTGAAGCCACCAGAATAAACTGGGTGGCTAAGAGAACACAGAGCTTGAGAGAGGCATCAAATACAGAGTAGCAGGTACACCAATATGACATGAAGACTGAAAGGGGGTGGGAGGGGCTCTTGTGGGACAGAGAAAATGAGAGAAAGCCTCTTTTCTTTCTCATGCAGTCCTGCCCCAAAGTAAATCCCAGTGCCAAAGATGTAACCTTGCAGCAACAGGCTCCTCAAACTCTAAGGGAGAGGAATCCTCTTCTTTGGCCAGAGGAATAGTGGTCTGAAGAGTATGGGAAGGATCCCCATTGCCTTTCTTCTAACCTCTCACCACTTGGCCTCAAGGGCAAACCTAGTTGCAGAAAGTGAGTGCCAGGATGGAGATGAAAGCCCCAACTGTCCAGCTAGAGGACCAAGATGGGGAAGCCCTGGGAACAGGGGTGTGGGGGTGATCGCCCTAACAATATAGCTTCAAAATACATGAAGCAAAACTGAAAGAAGAAATGGGACAATCCACAAATATGGCTGCCAACTTTCATCACCTCTCTTAGTGACGAGTGAAAATCAACAAGGATACAGAAAAACTGAACACCACCAATCATCCAAGGAATTGTAGAACATTTCACTCAAAAACTGAGATTAACTGTTTCTTCAAGTATACATGGAATATTCACCAAGCTAGACCATATCCTGGATCATAAAACAAACCTCAACACAATCAAAGGGCCCACTGGGTACCAAGGAAAATTGACTTGGAACAATCAACTCTGAGATATATCCTAATTAAAACTATTAGAATTTAAAGGCAAAGAAAAATATTCCTCAGGGCCTCCAGGCAAAAGAATTAGATCGGCATCCATTTCTCAAAAACAACACAGAAAGCAAGGCAATAGTAGAACAGCACATTCAAGAAAAGTAAGGAAAGAAAGTACAAATAAAGGAAATTATATCCAGCCAAGATACCCTTCAAGTATCAAGGCCATCAGAAAAAGTTTTGAATAGGCCAGAATATGTGTGCCCTTCCTAAGGAATTTGCTAGAGCTTCACTGTTTAATATGGTAGCCACTAACCACATGTGTCTATTTGAGTTTAAATTTTGATGAATTAAAATGGAATAAAATTAAAAATTCAGTTCCTCAGTCACACTAAAGCACATTTCCAGTGCTCAGTAGCCACATGTGGCTGGTTACAGTACTGGACAGTACTGGACAGCACAGATACAGAACATTCCCATCACTGAAGGAAGTGTTACTGGATAGCACTATACTAAACAATGAGCTTCAACCAAAAACAATGAATGGGAAAATTCTGGCAAAAGGACTGACAGTAAGCATTTCATATATTTAACGGTAAAGATAAGACTAAAATAAGGCTGGGGTCATGGGTTGAAGGATAATGTATACACATTAAGTGTTCTGACAAAGTAGAAAAAATACAACTAAAATATGGGAGGAGAAGAGAAAGAAAGGGGAAAACTGAATAAGATCATTTACTGCTATATAGGTAACAGATGAGAGACAAATTAGATGGTAAAAGATTAATTTAAAAAAGGTAAATTGCGGCTTCCCTGGTGGCGCAGTGGTTGAGAGTCCGCCTGCTCATGCAGGGGACACGGGTTCGTGCCCCGGTCCGGGAAGATCCCACATGCCGTGGAGTGACTAGGCCCGTGAGCGATGGCCGTTGAGCCTCCACGTCTGGAGCCTGTGCTCCACAACGGGAGAGGCCACAACAGTGAGAGGCCCACTTACCGAAAAAAAAAAAAAGGTAAATTGGTAAAGCCATTATGGAAAACAGTGTGAAGATTACTGAAGTAATTAAAACTAGAACGACTGTATGATCCTGTGGTCCTGCTTCTGGGTATATGTCCAAAGGAAATGAAATCACTATCCCAAATAGGTATCTGCACTCCCATGTTCATTGCAACATTATTTGCAATAGCCAATATATGGAAATAACCTAAGTGTCCATCAGTGGATGAATGGGTAAAAAAGATCTAGTATATATAGAGTGGAGTAGTATTCATCCATGAGAAAGAAGGAAATCCTGCCATTTTCAACAACATGGATGAACCTGGAGGACATTATGCTAAGTGAAATAAGTCAGACAGAAAGACAAATACTGTATGATCTCACTAATATGTGGAATCTAAAAAAAAAAATTAAGAAGTCAAACTCAGAAGCAAAGAGTAGAATGGTGGTTACCAAGGGTATGGGGGAAATGAGGAGAGATGTTGGTCAAAGAGTATAAAGTTACATTTATGTAGGATGAATAAAGTCTAGAGATCTAATATACAAGCATGATGACTATACTTAACACTGTTTTGAACAATGGAAATATACTAAGAGAGTAAACTTCAGGTGCACTCATCACACACAAAAAATGGTAACTATGTAAGGAGATGATGTGTTAATTAGCTTAACTGTAGGAATCATTTCACTATGTATATGTATATCAAATCATCATTCTGTACACCTTAAATATATATAATTTTATAAATAAATATGTAAATAAAAAGAAAGATAAAAGGGTTGACTAAGAGTACTATAAAAAGGATTAACACAAAGGTAACCACCAGCATAAAAATACAAGTCTTCCTAACTACCAAAAAAAGTTTAGAGGAAACACTCAATAGAAAAAGAAACACAGTAAATATAACAAATACACACAGTAATTACATCATAAGATAAAATGAGAGAACTGAGAATATATTTGTATTATTTATATTACCAAACAGTAATACAAATAAATGTGAATAGGCTTACTTCATCTATTAAAATAAAAAGGTTTTCACATTGCCTTGTAAAGCAGAACCCAACACAATGCTGTATACAAGAGACATGCTTAAAATGGTCTTTCAAAAAGGCTAAAGTTAAAACGATGGGCAAAGATTTACCAAATGAAAACAATATAAAAGCAGGGATTGAAATCCTGATACCAGACAGAGTAGAATTCCAGAAGGATATAAGATAAAGTGCGATACTTCGTAATGTTACAAGCCCTGTTCACAATGAAGATATAACAATAAAAATATTTGTAAATATCTATGCACAAAGTAACACAGCAGAAGCCTACATAAGCTGAAAACTACAGAGATACAAAAAGAAATAGAAGCTTTCTCTAATGGGAGACTTTTAAAGAGAGAGAGAAAGGCGGGGGAGGGAAGGAGGGAGAGAGGGAGAGAGAAGGAAAGAACAAAAGAAAGAAACACTATACCCAGATCATACAGAATATACTTTTTCTCAGGTGTACATGGAACATTCACAAAACTTGATCATATACTAGGGCACAAAGAAAACAATCTCAGTAAGTTCCTTAAAATTGAAATATTACAAGCAACACTGATCACAATCAATAAAGAAATTTAAGAACTAAAAATGGACAAGCTGATTCTAAAATTAATATAGAAATAAAACCACAAGACTTAGATTAGCCAGAGCAATTCTGAACAAGAAAAAAGTTAGAGGACTTACATTACCTCATTTCAAGACTTATAAAGCTACAGTTTTCAAAACAGTGTAGTATTTTTGTAAAGATATACATGAGACGGACTTCCCTGGTGGTCCAGTGGGTAAGACTCCATGCTCCCAATGCAGGGGGCCCAGGTTCAATTCCTGGTCGGGGAACTAGATCCCGCATGCTGGAATGAAGATCCCGCATTCCACAACTAAGAGCTGGCGCAGCCAAAATAAATAAATAAATATTTTAAAAAAGATATCCATGAGACAAAATAGAATTTAGAAATAGATTCACACATATATGATCAATTGATGTCTGACAAAGGTGTCAAGAATATTCAGTGGGGACCTCCTAGGGAAATGGAAATAAAAACAAAAATAAACAAATGGGACCTAATCAAACTTAAAAGCTTTTGCACAGCAAAGGAAACCATAAACAAGACCAAAAGACAACCCTCAGAATGGGAGAAAATATTTGCAAACGAAGTAACTGACAAAGGATTAATCTCCAAAATATACAAACAGCTCATGCAGCTCAGTATCAAAAAAACAAACAACCCAATCCAAAAATGGGCAGGAGACCTAAATAGACATTTCTCCAAAGAAGACACACAGATGGCCAACAAACACATGAAAGGATGCTCAGCATCACTAATCATTAGAGAAATGCAAATCAAAACTACAATGAGGTATCACCTCACACCGGTCAGAATGGCCATCATCAAAAGATCTACAAACAATAAATGCTGGAGAGGGTGTGGAGAAAAGGGAACCCTCTTGCACTGTTGGTGGGAATGTAAATTGATACAGCCACTATGGAGGTTCCTTAAAAAACTAAAAATAGAACAAGCATATGACCCAGCAATCCCACTACTGGGCATATATCCTGAGAAAACCATAATTCAAAAAGAGTCATGTACCACAATGTTCATTGCAGCACTATTTACAGTAGCCAGGACATGGAAGCAACCTAAGTGTCCATTGACAGATGAATGGATAAAGAAGATGTGGCACATATATACAATGGAATATTACTCAGCCATAAAAAGAAACGAAATTGAGTTATTTGTAGGGAGGTGGATGGACCTAGAGTCTGTCATACAGAGTGAAGTAAGTCAAAAAGAGAAAAACAAATACCATATGTTAACACATATATATGAAATCTAAAAAAAAATAAATGGTTCTAATGAACGTAGGGGCAGGACAGGAATAAAAACACAGACATAGAGAATAGACTTGAGGACACGGGGAGGGGGAAGGGTAAGGTGGGATGAAGTGAAAGAGCAGCATTGACATATATACACTACCAAACGTAAAATAGATAGCTAGTGGGAAGCAGACGCATAGCACAAGGAGATCAGCTCGGTGCTTTGTCACCACCTAGAGGGGTGGGATAGGGAAGGTGGGAGGGAGACATAATAGGGAGGAGATATGGGGATATATGTATACATATTGCTGATTCACTTTGTTATACAGGAGAAACTAACACAACATTGTAAAGCAATTACACTCCAATAAAGATGTTTTAAAAAAAGAATATTCAGTGGGGAAAGGATACTCTTCTCAACAAATGTCTCTGGAACAATCAATCAGTCATATCCAGAAAAACTTCAGAATTCCTGAGGGATAGTTACTGAACTGTTAAGACTGGTTACCTCCAGAAGGTGAGATTATGAGGACTCTTCAAATTAAAAATTTTATGTTTCTGATCATTTAGTTAAGGTAGTGTCCATCAGTTTTCTCCACTGTAAAGTTACCAATTTTCCCTATGTAATTAATGAGCAATGTGTAGGAACATACCTTGAAACTATGTAAATGTATTGCTCCTCATTAAACTTTCATCGAATAGCTTTGGCATCCATCAGTGATTCTTGCCTGGCTTAATTATTACTAACTAGAATGGTTGCAAAAGGTTATTTTTCTAACTCCATCATTCTTTCCACATTACTAGTTGCCACCAGACCTTAAGGAAGGGCTTTTCCTTTCTCCCTCGTTCATACATTTACTATCAGTATGGACTCAAGGTTTATCTTAGTCTTCAGCCAGGCTCAACACCCAGCTGAGTACCCAAAGGCCATATGCACATATGTGGGTAAATGGCCAGAGGGCAGGGAAGAAAGTTTTCTGGGACTCTTTGACATGGAAGAATAATGCACTATGATTCCAAAATCTGTTGGTCAAGTCCTAACAGGGGCCACAGTTAGATTAAAAGGATATAGGGATGCAACAGTTGATGGAATTAAGGCGAAAATCTGCATGAAAATGGGAATATTTGAAAAGACTTTATGTGAACTGTACCTCCTTCATCTAAATGTATTCCTGAGATTGATATTTATGTCTGACTGGGGAATACTTCTCCTACGTAGTATTATAAAACAAGAGGAGTATAAGTTCATCCCTTGGCCAGTATTAATTGCACATGATAAATGAGAATCTTTATAATTGCCTAAGCTCATACAAGTTGTTATTTTGAAACAGTGTAGAAAATGTGGTGGACAAAAAAAGTTACCATTTTAATTAATGACATGTTAGAAGCTGGAGTGCTGGTCCAACAAATTCTCTTAGAATAGCCCTGAGTGGTCCATGAAAAAGGTGGATGGCTCAGGGAGACTAACAGCAGATCATCAAGGCTTAAATAAATTAGTATCACCTAATAGCATCAGTACTTCCTGATATGGTTTCAACAGTGGAAAAATACAGGAAGCTAAAGGAGACTGGTTCTCAGTGACTGATCCTGCAAATGCTTTTTTCCCTATCTCAATATGGGAAGAGTCAGCTACAGTTTGCTTTCATGTGGGAAGGATCCTAATTTACATTTACTGTACTGTCAAAATGTTATTTGAATTCACCAGCTGTCATAATTCAACTGTCATAATTTGGTTAGAAGGGATTTAGACTTAATGCAGGTCCCAAGTATAATAATATACTACATTGATGATATCATAATATCGGAAACTGAAGATTGAACAAGGACTGACTTAAATGCAACAGTGACACATATGATCAACAGAAGCTAGTTGATAAATCCAACAAAAATCTAAGGGCCCACTCAAATGGTGAAATTCTTAGGAATACCCTTGGCAGGAGCCACATGTGACATTCCACAGGCAACAAAAAATGAAGTGTTGTTGCCTACCTTTGGTACTAAGAAGAAACACAGCCCATGATTGGATTACATGGATTTTGCAGGATACATGGTCCACATCTGCAAACATTGCTAGCTCCTTTCTATAAAATGACCCAAAAGAAGGCCATATTTGTATAAGGGCCTGAAAAAAAGTAAGTTATGTCTGAATTGCAAAAAGTGGTAGCTCTCTTTGATATCTTTGGGCATCATGAACGGAATGCTGCTGACAACAGGCAAAAGTGGAATTCAAGAGGGAATCTTATGCTAGAGAAAGAAACATTGTTGCAATAATTCAATTCTGTCTTTTTTTTTTTTTTTTTTTTTTTTTTTTGCAGTACCCGGGCCTCTCACTGTTGTGGCCTCTCCCATTGCGGAGCACAGGCTCCAGACGCGCAGGCTCAGCGGCCATGGCTCACAGGCCCAGCCGCTCCGCAGCATGTGGGATCTTCAGACTGGGGCATGAACCCATGTCCCCTGCATCGGCAGGCAGACTCTCAACCACTGTGCCACCAGGGAAGCCCCAATTCTGACTTCTTGATGGTTCTTCCTTTATAAATCAGTTTCCTCTGGATGCTCCTTGAGAAAAAGCATGGCAGTTTACTGCACAGGCAGAAAGACCAACTACATCCATGGTGCACTCTTCCAGTGGAGACATTTGGACACTGTTGGGGATGGTACTTTATCCATGCCACGTCATCTGGACATTGATTAGCAATTTCTTATTTGGTAATGCTCCTCCTGCACAGACTTCTTTGATAACAACATCATCAGAACTCTCAAATTGTGCACCATCTAGCAACTCAGAAAAAAAGAGAACCAGCCAGAAAGGAGTGTCGGAAAAGCATGGGGAAGACTTCAAAAAGGAAGGGAGACAGATTAAGGACTCAATGATGGTGAAGATGAAAACACTTGGAATGCAAATTCTACTCAACAGATGTAGTGAGATTAGAACAATACGTGCAATAATCATTGCATTTCTCTTACAATTTAATTCAACTAAAATTCTACTGGGATGTAGGATTGCTTTATGTTTTCCAACTAATCTTTATTTTAAAGTGTCTCTTTAATCCTGCTTAGTGGATGTGGGTTAAAACTGTCTAACTCAGAAAAGTCAAGAGAGAAAATAACGATGAACTGGTTGCAAAGTCCCTGCATATGGCAACCAACTGTCAGAAGCCTAAAGAATCTAAAGGTCATATATATAAAATAGATAAATAAGGTCCTACTGTATAGCAAAGGGAACTATATTCAATATCTTGTAGTAACCTATAATGAAAAAGCATATATATACTTATATATATATATGTATAACCGAATCACTTTGCTGTACACCAGAAACTAACACAACATTGTAAATCAACTATACTTCAATTTTTAAAAAAAAAGAATCTAAAGGTCTGACACAACTTCCTTCCATCAACTTTCTTATGTAGTATTTTATGTACCCAGTATCCCTATGCTCTCAGATGGCATGCTTTGTTTAGAAGTATTTTGGTCAAAAACTCTTAAGCCCACACAAAGTAACTGGTATATCACTGAGTAACTTGACTTTGGGTCAGATGCATTTTAATTACCCAATCAGAGGATAATTAATGTTCACCCTTTCTCTTATCACTCATTAACTGTAAGCAAAATCTTATAGGTTTTCATCTTACTTAAACACTGAATGAAAAAAATATTTTCAAAAAGAGAAAGAGCCATAGGAGTCCTGTAATAGCATTTATGACAAAGTTGTAATTGAAGATACTGTTTCCATCATCCATATGAAGATCCATCAAAAGATTTCTTAACTCTCAAGTATCAGGAGACCTTTACTATAGAGGAATTATCGATTTCTCTGTGGGGGTGTTGAAATTCATGTGTTTGATTGGACTTTTAACTCTGTTATGTCGTCCCAGAATATCAAAGATAAATCTTGACTTCAAAGTTTCTAATTGTGTAGGATTGTTGACCAACATGCCTAAATTCTAAAACTTGTTTTGATATCTTCTTCTTTTTATTTCCCTTCCTTTTATCCTAATATTTGTCTATTTATACTTAGAAGCTCCCTAAAAACCACAGGAAAACAAAATTAATAAGTAAATAAATGAACAAATAAAAACTGGCTGGAGATGTGGCCATCTCTAACTCTTTTTTGGAAGATCTGGGAAGGAAGAGCTGGAGAGGGGTAGAGCACTGATCAGGAAAAAGTTGACACGCATTGCCCAGAATCATCAGCCTCCAAACAATATTACCGTTTAGTGTGAAGAGGAAGATTTTTCACTGTCATCCACTGAATTCCTCACAATTTAGTGAACCCTCTCCTGTGACACAAAAATTCAATTTCCCAAAAAATATCTTTAACAAATAATCATGGATGTATGTAAAGAAATAAATCGAGGAGTTTCACCATCAAATTGTCAATTATAATGAAAACTTACCACCATTGCCAGTGCTCAAAGGATGGAGTGCTATGTAACCACTAAAATTATGTAGAAAATTATTTCTGGACATGGAAAAATATTTATCTAACACTCCCAATGTTTCTTTTTTTTTAGAAAAGGCAACCATTCTTATTAGTTTTACTTCATTTGCCATTATTTGTTATATTATAGGATAAACCAAGAAAGTAATTGTGTTAATGTCATTATAACACCTCCACCAAAAAAAGATATGTAAGTATAATAGCAAAGAAGTAAAAGTTCTGTAATTTTAATCTGAACTGGAAATGAGCTCTGTGTTTTTTTTCTCTCTTAAGAAGTAGGCTGATTTCTGCTTCTGGGAAAATAGAGTAAATATACTTCTCCCCATTCCTCCTGCTAAGTATGACTAAAAACTCTGAACACCATATACAAAACAAAGTTGTAATTCAAAAAAATACACGCACCCTAATGTTCATAGCAGCACTATTTACAATAGTCAAGACACAGAAGCATCTTGTATCCATCAACAGATGAATGGATAAAGAAGATGTGGTATGTGTGTGTATATATATATATATATATATATATATATATATACACACACACACACACACACACACACACACACACATATATATAGTGCCACTTGGTACTGATGAGGTGACGCCCTCTCTTCCCCAGCTGGAGTGAAGTCAGAGGAAGCCAGCTAAAACAGGTTTAAATAAGAACAAGATTCTCATAGCATAATACCAAAAATGCCTAGGTTTCAATTGACAATCACTCATATCAAGAACCAGAAAAATCTCAAACTGAATGAAAAAAAATCAATAGGTATCAAGACTGACATAACAGAGATAATTATCCAACAAAGATTTTGAATCAGTCATCACAAAAACGCTTCAGTGAGCATGTCTCAGGAAAAAAATAGAAGATATAAAAAAGACCCAAATGGAAATTTTAGACCTAAAAAACACAATAACTAAAATTAAAAACTCAATGGGTGGGGGCCTCCCTGGTGGCGCAATGGATAAGAATCCCCTGCCAATGCAGGGGACATGGGTTTGAGCCCTGGTCCAGGAAGATCCCACATGCCACGGAGCAACTAAGCCCATGCACCACAACTACTGAGCCTGCGCTCTAGAGCCCGCAAGCCACAATTACTGAGGCCCACATGCCACAACTACTGAAGCCTGTGTGCCTAGAGCCTGTGCTCTGCAGCAAGAGAAGCCATTGCAATGAGAAGCCCTCGCACAGCAACAAAGAGTAGCCCCCGCTCGCCACAACTAGAGAAAGCCCATGCACAGTAACAAAGACCCAACATAGCCAAAAAATAAACAAAAACAAAAAACACACAAAAAACCTCAATGGATGGCCTCAACAACAGAACAGATGGGACAGAGGAAAGACTCAGTGAAATGGAACACAGAAGAATAGAAATTACCCAGACAAAATTGACTGGAAAAATACTGCCTCAGGGACCTGTGGGACTGTAGCAAAAGAACCAACATTCATGTTATCAGAACACAAAAAGGAAAAGAGAAAGAGGATGGGGCTTTAAAAGTACATGAAGAAATAATGGCTGAAAACATCCCAATTTGGCAAAAGACATAAATTTACAGATTCAAGAAACAGAGCAATCCCCAAATAGGATAAAACCAAAGAAATCCACACCAAGACACATCCTTAAACTTCTGAAAACTAAAGATTAAAATATATGTACTGAGGGACTTCCCTGGTGGTCCAATGGTAAAGAATCCACCTTGCAATGCAGGGAACGCGGGTTCAATCCCTAGTCAGCAAACTAAGATCCCACATGCCGTGGGGCAACTAAGCCCGCATGCCACAACTACTGAGCTCGTGCATCTCAGCTAGAGCCTGCATGCCACAAACTACAAGGCCCATGTGCTCTGGAACCAGTGCACCACAACTACAGGGCCCACGCACCCTGGAGCCTGTGTGCCACAACTAGAGAAGAGAAAACCCACACGCCACAGCTAGAGAGAAGCCCATGCACCACAATGAAGAGCCTCCGCACCACAACAAAAGATCGCACTTGCCTCAACGAAGATCCCACATGCTGCAACTAAGACCCGACACAGCCAAAAATAAATAAATAAAATAAATAAATAAATCTTTAAAAAAATAAAATAAAATATATGCACTGAAAGCCATGAGAGAGAAACAACACCTTACAAAACAATGTGAATGACAGCAGATTTCACATCAGAAACCACAGATGCCATAGGAGGTAGCATAACATTTTTCAAGTGCTGAAAGAAAAGAACTGTCAAGACAGAATCCTATATCATGAAAATATCCTTCAGGAATGAAGGAGAAATAAAGATATTCTCAGATGAAGGAAAACTAATAGAATTTGTCACCAGCAGACTTACCTTAAAAGAATGGCTAAAGGAAATTCCTTAAACAGAAAATGAAAGATAAAATAAAGAATCTTGGAACACCACAAAGTAAGAAAGAATACAGTAAATGAAAATGTGGGTAAGTGCAATAGACTTTCCTTCCCCTCTGGAGTTTTTAAATTATGTTTGACAATTAAAGGAAAAAATGTTAACACTGTTTGATCTGGTTCTAAATGTATGTAGACAAGATATTTAAGACAATGATAAACAGGAGACTGCAAAGGGGATTAAAGGGAGGCAAGGTTTCTACATTTCACTCAAACTGGCAAAATGATGATAGCAATAGACAATGATAAGTTATGTGTATATAATGTAATATCTAGAGCAACCATTAAATGAACTATACAAAGAAATACACTCAAATACACTATATGTAAATCAAAATGGAATTCTAAAATATGCTCAAGAAACTGATAGGAAGACAGGGAAAAATAAAACAGAAAACAAAGCAGAGAGAACAAACAGAAAAGAAAGATAGTAAATGTAGGCCTAACATATCATTAATTTCATTAAATGTGAATGGTCTAACTACACCAAATAAAAGAGACTCACAGAAAGGATTAAAAACATGACTCAACTGTATAGTATCTAAAAGAAAGTCACTTCAAATATAGCAATATAGGCAGGTTGAAGGAAAAAGTATGGAAAAAGATATATCATGCAAACATTAATTAAAAGAAAGCAGAAGTATTGTCCACTATACCTCAATAAAGCTAGAAGCATGAGTAGCTATATTAATATCAGATAAATTAGAATTTAGAAAAAAAAATTACCAGACACAGAGAGAGATATATAATGATAAAAAAGTCAATCCATTAAGAAAAACAAAGCAATTCTAAATGTGTATGCAGCAAACACAGAAGCAAAAGCTGATAAAACTGAAAGAAGTAGACAAGTTATAGTTGGAAACTTCAACACCCCTTCTCTCAACAATTTACAGAACAGCTAAACAGAAAATGACCATTCTCAACAACACAATGACCCAACAGGATCTAACTGACACTTACAGAACACACCACCCAACAACAGCAGAATACACACTCCTTTCAAGTGTCCAAGGAACATATAGCATATCTTGGGCCGTAAAACAAACCCCAACAATTTTAGAAGAATTGAAATTATACAAGGCATTTTTTCTGACTACACTGGAATCAAACTAGAAATCAATAACAGAAAGATAACAAGAAAATTTCCATATACTTAGAAATGAAACAATACACTTCTAAATAATCCATGGTTCAAAGAAGAAGTCCAAAGAAAATCCAAAAAATACAATGAACTAAATGAAAATGAAAAAAATACATATTTACAATTTGTGGAACACATCTAAAGCATTGCTGAGAGGAAAATATACAGCACTAAATGCATACATTTGAAAGAGGAAAGTCTCAAATCAAAGATTTAAGGTCCCACACCAAAAACCTAGAAAAAAAGACCATATTGAGGATAAGTTAAGAGTACAAACTTGGAACTAGTAGATAAGTAAGTCCAAGAGAGCTAATGCACAGAATAGTGATTATAGTCAACAACACTGTATTATACAAAGTTGCTAAGAGACTAGATCTTAACTGTTACTGCCACAAAAAAGAAATGATAATTATGTGATGTGATTGAGGTGTTTGCTAATGCTACAGGGGTAATCATATTGCAGTATATAAATGTATCACGTCAACACATTGTCACTTTTTTTTTTTTTTGGCTGCACAGGACAGCTTGCAGGATCTCAGCTCCCCCATCACGGATTGAACCCAGGCTGCAGCAGTGAAAGCCTGGAATCCTAACCACTAGGCCACCAGGGAACTCCCAACACATTGTCACTTTAAACTTACATAACGTTATATGCCAATTATATTTCAATTTAAAAATAAAGAAAAAAAGACCAAAATAAACCCAGAGCACACAGAGGGAAGAAAATAGAAGAGAAATTAATGAAGCTGAACAGAAAAACAATATATAAAAGTCAATTAAACAAAGAGCTGGTTCTTTGAAAATATCAATAAAATTGATAAACTTTTAGTAAGACTGACAAAAAAAAAGAGAAAGGACACAAATTACCAATATCAGGAATGAAACAATGAATATCACTACAGACCCAGCAGACATCAAAAGAGAAATTACTATGAACAATTCTACACTTATAACTTAGATGAAATGAACCAATTCTTCAAAAAACACAAACGACCACAAGTCATCCAATATGAAATAGATAATTTAAGTAGCCCTGTACTATTAAGGAAAATTTATCCATAATTTAAAACTCATAAAAGAATCTAAAAAGAATGGATATATGTATAACTGATTCACTTTGCTGTACAGCAGAAACTAACACAACATTTTAAATCAGCTATACTCCAATAAAAGTTTTTTAAAATAAAAAATAAAACTCACCCAAAGAAAGATATCTCTGGCCAGATGGTTCCCCTGGAGAATTTTACCAAACTTTTAACAAAGAATTAACACAATTACATAATCTCCTACAGGAAACAGAAGAGGAGGTAATTCTTTCAAACTCATTCTATGAAGCTAGTATTTTCCTAGGATAGGTGAAAAGGGGCCCCCCAAACATATCCACATCCTAATCCTTGGAATCTATGAATATCACCTTACATGGCAAAAATAAAAAGGTCTTTGCAGATGTGATTAAGGATCTTCCAATAAGGAGAGTATCTTGTATTATCCAGGTGGGTTCTCAATGTGATCACATGTATCCTTACAAGAGGGAGGCAAAAGAAGATTTGACGCACACAGAGGCAGTGATGTGAAGACAGTAGAGAGATATTTGAAGATGCTGGCCATGAAGAATGAAGGGATGAAGTCACAATCCAAGGAATAGCTGCAGCCCCCAAAAGCTGGAAGAGGCAAGAAACAGATTCTCCCCCAGAGCCTCTGCAGGGAGTAAAGCCCTGTCAACACCTTGATTTTGGTCCAGTGATGCTTATTTTGGATTTCTGGCCTTTAGAACTATGAGAGAATAAATTTCTGCTGTTTTAAGCCACCAAGTTTGTGGTAATTTGTTGCAGCAACCACATGAAACTAACACATTCCCTGATTACAAAACTGGATGAATATAGTATAAAAAAGAAAACTACACAGCAATATCATTCATGAATATAGAGGCAAAATTTCTTGACAAAATATTAGCAACTATAATTCATTAATATATTAAAGGAATTATATACCATGACCAATTAGGGTTTATTCCAGGGATGTAAGGCAGGTTCAATATTCAAAAGTCAATCCATATAGAAAAAGCACTTGAAAAAATCCAACACCCATTCCTGCAAAAACCAGAATAGAAAGAGAAATACAGAGGAACACCCTCAATTTGATAAACAGCATATAAAACAAAACTACAGCTAACGTTATACTTCATGATAAAAGACTGAAGACCAAGAGCAAGGCAAGGATGTCTATTCTCACGACTCTTATTCAACATAGTGCTGGAAGTTCTAACCATTACAATAAGGCAAGAAATGGAAATGAAAGGCATACAGAATACAAAGGAAGAAATTTAACTGTCCCTATTACCAGATGAAAAGGTCATAGAAAGCATAGAAAAACATACAAAAACCAAGTGTTTTTCTGTATGTTAGCAGTGAAAACGTGGACTCCAAAATAAAAAATATGAAACCATTGATAATTACTCAGAAGTATGAAACACTTAAGTATAAACCTAACAAAACTAAACGTTGCAGTAAGTTAAATTGTTGTTTACTTATTTGCAGTAAGTTCACTTCTTGCAGTAAGTTAAATACTGCAACACACTAGCAATCTTGAGAAAGAAGAACAAAGCTGGAGGCATTACACTATCTGATTTAAAACCCTTGAACAATGCGG
Source organism: Phocoena phocoena (assembly GCF_963924675.1). Classification (NCBI taxonomy): domain Eukaryota; kingdom Metazoa; phylum Chordata; class Mammalia; order Artiodactyla; family Phocoenidae; genus Phocoena; species Phocoena phocoena. Next base: position 41,621,657 of record NC_089240.1, on the reverse strand, counting down.
GATTAGGGGCATTGACCCTCTGCGCAGTTGAAAGTCCATGTATAGCTTATAGTTGGCCCACCATATACTTGGTTCCTCCTTATCCCTAGTTTCTCTGTATCCACAGATTCAACCAACTGTAGATCGTGTAGTACTGTAGTATTTACTATTGAAAATAATCCACATATAAGTGGATCCACACAGTTCAAACCTGTGTTGTTCAAAGGTCAACTATATATTACAAAGCTACAGTAATCAAAACAGTATGGGAGAAAACTGTAACTCAAAAAGTTACATGCACCCCAATGGTCACTGCAGCACTATTTACAATAGCCAAGACATGGAAGCAACCTAAATGTCCATCGACAGAAGAATGGATAAAAAAGATGTGGTATATATATACAATGGAATATTACTCAGCCATAAAAAAGAATCAGATAATGCCATTTGCAGCAACATAGATGGACCTGGAGATTATTATACTAAGTGAAGTAAGCCAGACAAAGACAAATATCATATGATATCACTTATATGTGGAATCTAAAAAAAGACACAGGGAGTTCCCTGGTGGCCTAGTGGTTAGGATTCAGCGCTTTCACTGCCGTGGCCTGGGTTCAATCCCTAGTGGGGGAACTGAGATCCCGCAAGCCTGGTGGTGCAGCAAAAAAACAAAAACAGACAGATACAAATGAACTTATTTACAAAACAGAAACAGACTCACAGACACATGAAACAAATTTATGGTTACCTTATGGTTACTTATGGTTACCTCCCCTTTACCAAAGGGGAAAGGGGGAAGGGATAAATTAGGAGTTTGGGATTAACATATACACACTACTATCTATATAAAATAGATAACCAACAAGGACCTACTGTATAGCACAGGGAACTATACTCAATATTTTGTAATAACCTATAAGGGAAAAGAATCTAAAAAATTATATATATATATATATCTGAATCACTGTGCTGTACCCTGAAACTAATACAACATTTTAAATCAACTATACTTCAATTAAAAAAATATAAATAAATAAATAAATTTAGTGAAAAAAAACCCCAGTATGGTACTGGCATAAAAACAGACACAAACAACAACAGAACAGAATAAAGAATAAAGAGCCCAGGGATAAACCCATGCATATATGGTCAATTAATTTATGACAAAGGATCCAAGAATATACAATGGGAAAAGGACAATATCTCAAAAAAATAGTGTTGCGAAAACTGGACAGCCACATGCAAAAAATGAAACTGGATTACTATCTTACACCATATAAAAAATTAACTCAAAATGAATTAAAGAGTTGAATATAAGACCTGAAACCATAAAACTCATAGAAATCATGGGCAGTAAGTTCCTTGACATCAGTCTTAGCAATGATTTTTTTGGATCTGATTCCAAAAGCAAAGGCAATAAAAGCAAAAATACACAAGTGGGACTACATCAAACTAAAATGGTTCTGCACAGCAAAGGAAACCATCAACAAAATGAAAAGGCAACCTACTGAATGGGAGAAAATATTTGCAAATTATATATCTGACAAGGGGTTAATATCCAAAATATATAAAGAACTCATACAGCTCAATAGCAAAAAACAATCCAATTTAAAAAAGGACAGAGGATCTGAATAGACATTTCTCCAAAGAAGACATAGCAATGGCCAATAGGTACATGAAAAGATGCTCGGGCTTCCTTGGTGGCGCAGTGGTTGAGAGTCCGCCTGCCGATGCAGGGGACACAGGTTCGTGCCCTGGTCCGGGAAGATCCCACATGCCGCAGAGCGGCTGGGCCCGTGAGCCATGGCCGGAGCCTGTGCTCCACAACGGGAGAGGCCACAACAGTGAGAGGCCTGCGTACCACAAAAAAAAAAAAAAAAAAAAGATGCTCAACATCACTAATCATCAGTGAAATGCGAATCAAAACCACAGTGAGCTATCACCTCACACCTGTTACAATGCCTATTATCAAAAGGATGACAAGTAACAATTGTTGGTGAGGATATAGAGAAAAGAGAATCCTTGTGCACTGTTGGTGAGAATGCAAATTGGTGCAGCCATTATGGAAGACAGTATGGAAGTTCCTCAAAAAATTAAAAATAGAACTACCATATGATCCAGCAATTCTACTTCTGAGTATTTATCTGAAGATAATGAAAATACTAACTTGAAAAGATATGTGCACTCCCATGTTCATTGCAGCATTATTTACAATAGGCAAGATATGGAAGCAACCTAAGTGTCCATCCAATGGATGAACGGATAAAGAAAATGTGAGATAGATATAAATATAGATATAGATATACACACATACACAATGGAATATTATTCAGCCATGAGTAAGAAAGACATCCTGCTGTTTACAACAACTTGGATGGACCCTGAGGACATCAGGCTAAGTGAAATAAATCAGACAGAGAAAGACAAATAGTGTATGATCTCACTTATATGTGGAATCTAAAACAAAACAAAACAAACAAAAAAACAAACTCATAGATACAGAGAACAGATTGGCGGTTGCCAGAGGTGAGAGGAGAGGGTAAAATGGGTGAAGGGAGTCAAAAGGTACAAACTTCCAGTTAAAAAGTAAATAAGTCATGGGGATGTAATGTACAGGCATGGTGACTATAGTTAATAATATTATATTGGATATCTGAAAGCTGCTAAGAGAGTAAATCTTAAAAGTTCTCATCACAAGAAAAAAAAATTCTGTAACTATGTATGGTGATGGATGTCAACTAGACTTATCATGGTGATCATTTAACAATACATACAAATATCGAATCACTATGTTGTATATCTGAAACTAATATAATATTGTAAGTCAATTATACCTCAATTTAAAAATAAATAAAAGTATGGTATTGGTAAAAATAGACAAATTTATCAATGCAACAAATAGAGAGCCAGAAAATAGACCCACACAAATAGAGACAACTGATCTTTGACAAAGGAACAAAAGCAATTCAATGGAGAAAGGACAGCCTTTTCAATAAATGGTGTTGAAACAATTTGATATCCATATGCAAAAAGAAAATATCTAGACACAGTCCTGACAACTTTCACAAAAATTAACTCTAAATGGATCTTAGACTTATAGGCAAAATGCAAAAATATAAAACTTCTGCAAATAGGGAGTTCCCTGGTGGCCTAGTGGTTAGGATTCCAGACTTTCACTACTATGGCCCAGGTTCAATCCTTGGTCAGGGAACTGAAATCCCACAAGCTGCATGACGCAGCCAAAAAAAAAGAAAGAAAGAAAACTTCTGCAAATAACAGGAGAAAATCTAAGTGACTTTGGGTTTGGCAGTGTTTTAAAATATAACACCAAAAGTACGTTACATGGAAGAAAAACTGACAAGTTGGACTTTATTAAAATTTTAAAATTCTGCTCTGTGAAAGACACTGTTAAGAGAATAAAGAGACAAGCCCAGAACAGGAGAAAATACTTGCACGACACATAACTGATAAAATGACTTGTATTTAAAAATATACAAAGAGGGACTTCCCCCATGGCCCAGTGGTTAAGAATCCATCTTGCAATTCAGGGCATGCCAGTTTGATCCCTGGTCAGGGAACTAAGATCCCACATGCTGCAGGGCAACTAAGCCCACGTGCTGCAACTACTGAGCCCACACGCTCTGGAGCCAGTGTGCCACAACTACAGAGCCCATGTACTCTGGAGCCCACACACCACAACTAGAGGGAAGCCTGTGCGCCCCAACAGAGAACCCACGCACTGCAAGGAAAGATCCCACGTGCCGCAACTAAGACCCACCCAACACAGCCAATAAATAAATAAATATTTTTTTAAAAAAATTTTAAATAGTAAAATAAAATATACAAAGAACTCTTAAAAACCAACAATAAGAAAACAAACAACCCCATTACAAAATGGGCAAAAGATCTGAATAGACACTTGACCAAAGAAAATATATGGATGGGAAATAAGCATGTAAAACCATGTCCAACATCATTTTTCATTATGGAATTTCAAATTAAAACAATAAGATACCACTACACACTTATTAGAATGGTTAAAATCCAAAAAACTGACAGTATTAAATCCTGGCAAAGATGTGAAGCAACAAGAATGTTCGTTCATTGCTGGTAAGAATGAAAATGATGAAAAACTGTGGCAGACAGTTTGGTAGTTTCTTACAAAGTCTTACCATGTGACCCACAATTGCACTCCTAGTCATTTACCCAAATGAAAGGAAAACTTATGTCTACACCATAACCTGTACATATATGTTTATAGCAGCTTTATTCATAATCACCCCACACTGGAAACGACCAAGGTGTCCTTCAATAGGTGAATGGATAAGCAAACTGTGGTACATCCATACAATGAAATATTATTCAGTGATAAAAATAAATGAGCTATCAAGCCATGAAAAGACATGGAGGAAACTTGAATGCAAATTGCTGAGTTAAAGAAGTCAATCTGAAAAGGCCACAGACTGTATGATTCCAACTATATGACATTTTAGAAACGGCAAAGCTATAGACAGTAAAAGAGTGTGGTTGCCAGAGTTTCAGGCAGGGGGAGAGGAAAGATGAATGAATAACTAAAGCACAGATGAAACCGTTCTGTATGAACTGTAATGGTGGATATATGTCATTATGTATTTGTCAAAACACATAGAATGTGTAACACAAAGAGTGAACCTTACTGTAAACTGTTGACTATAATTAATAATAATGTATCAATATTGGTTAATTGTAACAAATGTACCACACTAATACTACCATCTCAATTATTCTGTAAATCTAGAACTACTAAAAATTAGGTCACTTAATTGTTTTAATGCTCTTAGCATACAATCCAGCAATTGCACTCATGTGCATTCCTTCGATACAAAAATCTTACACAATCACAGCATCCTTATTCATATCAGCCAAAACCTGGAAACAACCAAGATGTCCTTCAACTAGTGACTAGTTAAGCAAACTGTGGTAAATCCATAGCATGGAATGCTATTCAGCAATAAAAAGGAACAAACTATTCATATATGTGACAATCTGGACGAATCTCCAGAGAATTATGCTGAGTAAAAAAAGCCAGTCCCAAAAGGTTACATACTGTATGATTCTACATATATAACACTCTTGAAATAACAAAATTATAGAACTGGAGCACAGATTATTGGTTGCCAGGGGTTAAGGAGGGAGAGGGCAGGAGGGAAGTGGGTGTGACTATTAAAGGGCAATATGAGAGATCCTTGTGGTAAAGGAAATGTTCTGTATGTCAATATCCTGGTTGTGATACTGTATCAATACCAAGATTTTGCAAGATGCTATGATGGGGGAAACTGGGTAAACAGTACATCAGTACATTGCATTTGAATTTACAGTTATCTAAAAATCAAAATTGGTCTAAAAAATACAAACTTTTGTCTAAAATTTTTTTTTAAAATTAAAAAAATGGGGAAAAGTAGGCTCCTCTTACTTACCTCAAATGATCTGCCAGGTTGTCCTGGAACCAGGGCAGGAAACCTCTGGGGTGATTTCCCATTAGCTGGCATGTTGACTCTGAGTACCAGCCCACCTTCCAAAGCTGGAGAGGCCTTTGTACGTGGGCTGCAGTCAGAATAAATGGAAGATCCTGCAGCCTCCAATATGCAGAAAGTTCAACAGCTCCACAGAGACACCAACAAATCCTAAAAGGACATATCCACGTCATCACTGTCATTCCACATTCGCCCCACAAAGTTCAGCAACTCCCACTCTGAGTATTAGTGAGGGTAGATTGTGGAAACGATCATGATATTTGGAGTCAAATTAATGAACTCAGAGTCTGTTACTCTTGGGTGGCTCCACAGAGGGTGCTTCACACTTTAGCCAACCAGCTCATACCTCAATTCCAGGTTCACGGCAGATCTGGGTTTGGGGAGAAGGTGAAAGTGAGGCAGTGAATGGTGCTGAAGCTCCATGGGGTAGGCAGGGGAAGGACTTGTCCATGGGGTCCTGGTGAGTGACTGTGGCAGCAAAAAACCTGGAAACCTGGTAATCTTAATGAAAGGGGTCTCTTCTGTCCACTTTAATTATTTCACCATTTTAGGGTGAAAAATCCCTCTTAAATTCTTCTGCGGAGAAGCTCTGAGCCTCTTCTTTCCAGAAGATGATTCAACATTAATAATATTGATTAAATCAACAAATTAGAGGGGGGGGAGGAAACATGCTGGTTTTAACTTACACCAAAAAAGCATTTGACACAATTCAGCAGTCATTACTAATAAAAACTCAAACTAAAATTAGGGAGGAAGTAAATCACTTAAATATCACAAAAATCATTTACAAAACACATCCCTGAAATACTATGCTAAAAAGTAAAATGATGAAGCAACTGCCATTAAAATTAGTAAAAAGATAGGGATGTCTGATACAACTCAAAATTGTTTTTTCTGGCTATAGGTCACACAATAGAAGACAAAATAATCAGAATAAATATTGCAAAGAAATGAAAATGTAGCTTTCTTTGCCAGTGATATGATTTTATACATAGAAAACCTACCCCAGACTCTACCAGAAGTCATAGGGTAACTTGATAAGGGGCTGGATACAAGATAAAATTACAAGATCAGATAGTTTTTTCCCTGTATAATAATGACCAAATGAAAACGGAAAAAAAATCCGTTAGTAATGATAACAAGAAAAATATAAAATATGTAAAATAAACTCTTTAAGGAGCCGCACCTATAAATTTAAAAAGTTAAAAAAATTGACAAATATAAAATAGTCACACAGACATACCATACCCCTGGATAAAAAATTTAATTAAAATGTCAACCCTCCCAAAACATTATAGTAATGTAAAGAATAAATGAAAGAGAAAAATTAAACACAAAGCTCAATAATAAGATGGTGTATATAACATTTTGTGGAACGCAACTAAAGAGACTCTTAAAGGGAAATTCATGTTTTCAAATGCATTTTAACAAAGAAAGGCTGAACATTAATGAATTAACAACCAATTTAAGAAGTTAGATAAAAGAGAAAATAGCACAGATAGCAGGAATTAGGGAAAGAGAAAACAAAGGTACATCAGAGAGGATCAACAAAGCCAAAAGTTGGTTGTTTGGAAAGGCTAATAAAATTAGCAAATCTCTGGGGAGACTGAGGAAAAAATCTAAACGCACACACACTATTAGGACTTGACAACAAAATGCAGCAAGGAATCTAAAAACTGACTACCTCAGAAGCCTCCATCCCTCCCTGACCCGCATACACTCCCATTCACCAGACTTTTTAATTCCCCACCAACTGACCCCACAAACTGTCATTCCCAAAAGCCAACAAAGCCATCACCTCAAAATCACTGATGACTGTCACGCCACAAACCCTCATGCACTCCCTTTAGTGCCGCGCGCCAACAAGACTTAAACAGCCTCTGAGGGCCACTTCCGTTTCCTGTCCTCACCTCTGAACCTGCCCCTTCTGGGCTGTTAATTTCGCACACAATCACACAAGAGCTGTGTGACTGTGGTCTACCCACTCTGAACAAGGTGCAGTTATGGATCTGCAGAGACTTTGTCCATGAGCAGCGGTGCCGAGCGAGGAACATGGCTGCGCCGAGGCGTTCCACCATGAGGGCCGCCATCATAGCATCCATTCCGTACAGTGGGCTGTTCCATAGGCAACGGAGGCGGGGTGTCGTTCATGGGTAGAAACTTTCTGAAGACAAGCTTCCGGGAGAAGCTGGTCTTTGGAACCGAGTTCTATAGGTTTGTGCCAAGTTTACAGAAGCAGAGGTGCCAAACCCCAGCCACGGGGGAAGGGGAGATGTGTCCCGATCTTCAAGGGAGATACCACTAGGAAGAGGGGGGGAAAAGTCCCTGCTGGGCGATACCACTGTAGAAGAGAGGGGAGGAGTCAAGGTGGTACAGTCTCGTTTTGACGGACTGTGGAACTGATGTGGAGGGGTCTTTAATCCCCCTCAATCTCCATTACCCCACTGAAATGATAGTAGGTAAGAATAATAATACTAGCCTTTGATATGGACAACTAATGTTTTTCAGCAAATTATCAATAGAAAACTATTTAGAAAACATTTTAAGCACACTTTCGATGAAAATGCATCTCCAAGACATGCCCCCAATACCTGCTGTCAACCAGGTTAGCCTCTCTTATATGGAAATTCAGGAGCTGCTACTGACTCTTGGGAGAGAAGAGAATTCTGGTGTTCTTCACCTCTGAACTCCTATACACAGTCTTTAAAACCTAGTCCTAGTATACCCTCCTGCAGGGAGCCTACTCTGACAAGAGGTAAAGAGCTCTTTTCCCTGCATAAGGTGTTTCCAACCCGGCAGGTAGACCCTGGCTAAGCTTGAGTATGGATTGCTGGGTACCCTGAGGACATTCATTTCCTTTCTCTGGACCTCAGTTCAACAATCTGGAGAGCTAGAATGTTAACCTCTCAGATTATCCCATTTTCTCTGTCTCCCCAGCAGTATTTATGAACTGGATGAAAGACAGAATGGCAAATATGAGAATATTGTTGTAACACACGCTCCTCGACATAAATTGCCAAAACTTATTATTCTTGTGACTTCTGGTCAACCTCTCAAATCCTAGACCCTGTTTACTTCCATCATCAATGCGTCTCTGAGCTAATCTCGAACCTGAACCTTTCTTAACTCTACCAACACCTATGTTGCATTTTTCTGATCTGGCTTCATGTTCTCTATTAATGATTCAATCATCAATGTTCTTGTATTTTTTTTTTAAACATCTTTATTGGGGTATAATTGCTTTACAATGGTGTGTTAGTTTCTGCTTTATAACAAAGTGAATCAGCTATACATATACATATGTTCCCATATGTCTTCCCTCTTGCGTCTACCTCCCTCCCACTCTCCCCATCCCACCCTTCCAGGCTGTCACAAAGCACCGAGCTAATATCCCTGTGCCTTGCGGCTGCTTCCCCCCAGCTATCTACCTTACTACGTTTGTTAGTGTGTATATGTCCATGACTCTCTCTCGCCCTGTCAAAACTCACCCCTCCCCCTCCCCATACCCTCAAGTCCGTTCTCCAGTAGGTCTGCGTCTTTATTCCTATCTTACCCCTAGGTTCTTCATGACATTTTTTCCCCTTAAATTCCATATATATGTGTTAGCATACGGTATTTGTCTTTTTCTTTCTGACTTACTTCACTCTGTATGACAGACTCTAGGTCTATCCATCTCATTACAAATAGCTCAATTTCATTTCTTTTTAAGGCTGAGTAATATTCCATTGTGTATATGTGCCACATCTTCTTTATCCATTCATCCGATGATGGGCGCTTAGGTTGTTTCCATGTCCTGGCTATTGTAAACAGAGCTGCAATGAACATTTTGGTACATGACTCTTTTTGAATTTTGGTTTTCTCAGGGTATATGCCCAGTAGTGGGATTGCTGGGTCATATGGTAATTCTATTTGTAGTTTTTTAAGGAACCTCCATACTGTTCTCCACAGTGGCTGAACCAATTCACATTCCCACCAGCAGTGCAAGAGTGTCCCCTTTTCTCCACACCCTCTCCAGCATTTATTGTTTCTAGATTTTTTGATGATGGCCATTCTGACTGGTGTGAGATGATATCTCATTGTAGTTTTGATTTGCATTTCTCTAATGATTAATGATGTTGAGCATTCTTTCATGTGTTTGTTGGCATTCTGTATATCTTCTTTGGAGAAATGTCTATTTAGGTCTTCTGCCCATTTTTGGATGGGGTTGTTTGTTTTTTTGTTATTGAGCTGCATGAGCTGCTTGTAAATTTTGGAGATTAATCCTTTGTCAGTTGCTTCATTTGCAAATGTTTTCTCCCATTCTGAGGGTTGTCTTTTGGTCTTGGTTATGGTTTCCTTTGCTGTGCAAAAGCTTTGAAGTTTCATTAGGTCCCATTTGTTTATTTTTGTTTTTATTTCCATTACTCTAGGAGGTGGGTCAGAAAGGATCTTGCTGTGATTTATGTCATAGAGTGTTCTTCCTATGCTTTCTTCTAAGAGTTTGATAGTTTCTGGCCTTACATTTAGGTCTTTAATCCATTTTGAGCTTATTTTTGTGTATGGTGTTAGGGAGTGATCTAATCTCATACTTTTACATGTACCTGTCCAGTTTTCCCAGCACCATTTATTGAAGAGGCTCTCCTTTCTCCACTGTACATTCCTGCCTCCTTTATCAAAGATAAGGTGTCCATATGTGCGTGGGTTTATCTCTGGGCTTTCTATCCTGTTCCACTGATCTATCTTTCTGTTTTTGTGCCAGTACCATACTGTCTTGATTACTGTTGCTTTGTAATATAGTCTGAATGTTCTTGTATTTTGACTTTTGAACATATTGCACTAAAATGTTATTGGTTTTGATTACTGAGTTTTTTGGTGCCCCCTTAAATTTTGCACTTTGAAGTGAGTGTCTCTCTTGCCTTACCCTAGTCCCAGAAAACTTGTTCTCTAAAATCATAGACTTTCAGAAACTTTGTTAATTGAAATTATGTCAGTAAGAATAAAACAGCCCACTCTTGCCTGGAGGATCCAAGTCACTTTGACACAGAGAAGCAGACTCGATTTCCAACCCAGGTTCAGAGCTTCAAATCTGAAGCAAACATGTCACATTTATTTTTTTAACTTTTTATTTTATATTGGAGTATAGTCGACTAACAATGTTGTGACAGTTTCAGGTGCACAGCAAAGGGACTCAGCCTTGCATGTACATGTATCCGTTCTCCCCCAAACTACCCTCCCATCCAGGCTGCTACATAACATTGAGCAGAGTTCCCTGTGCTATACAGTAGGTCCTTGTTGGTTATCCATTTTACATATAGCAGTGTGTACATGCTGATCCCAAACTCCCTAACTATCCCTCCCCCCATGCTCAGACTGAACCCTTATGCTTTTAAAAGTAAAATCAGAAGGCAAGGGTGTAGGGGAATAATTTTCCAATACTGCTCTTATAAACTCTTCTTTGAAATAAAGGAGGCTTTTACTATTCACAAGGTTATTTGTCAGTTGCAATTTCCCCCTGTATTCCCCCATTCAATCTCGGATGCCACAATCAGACAGAAAGCATAAGGACACTTTTTTCTTGCATCTGTAGCGGAAACCTTAGCAGACAGTATGTCACATCTTTTTTTAATTTAGCATTTCTAAATAAAAAGGACACTGGATCCACCTCACAGTCCAGACTTGACATTGACTCTTTTACATAACAACCTACTTTGCTTTGGGCTAATCAGTACTCTGCTTCATTTAAATTTAACTGAACTCCACTCTTCCCCAACATCCTGTAGTACAGTAAGTCCCCTACATACAACCTTCAGGTTGCGGACTTTCGAAGATGTTGACGTGCGTTCACATGTCCAATCACGTAAATTAGCTCACATGTCTGGTGTACATTGTCATGTGTGTGCATCCTCTATAAGTGGTTGTGCTTTTATGTACTTTACAGTACCATACTGTATAGAATACAGGAGTACAGCATCTTTATTTCAAGCCCAGGATGTCCGGAAGCAAGTGAAAAAGCAGCGGTGATGTAGCTGGTACTGCTGAAGAACCGAAGAGATTCACGATGCAGGAAATGACAAGGGGATTTTCTTTATTTGAAGAGGCACTGTTAGTTTTTGAGGCACAGGACCCGAACGTAGAGTGGTACACGAAGGTTGCAGCAGCCGTTCAGAATGCAATCCAGTGCTACCATGTCATCTATGATGAAAAAAGAGGCTAGATAGAACTGAATCCAGCAAGGAACCAGAACCTGTGCCATCAATGTCAGGTGTGAGTGAAATTGCAGCTTGCCTTCCGTCTCCTATTGCTGACGATCCTTCAGCTCTACCATCTCCCACCTCCTCTCCCTCCTCCAGTCAGTAACTCTTCTTGCCTGTTCACTTGATGCCAGCCCCTGTATGCCAGCTGTTGTACTATACTACTGTACTTTTCAAGGTTCTGTACTGTAAAATTAAAAATGTTTTCTTTATTTTTTTGTGTTTGTTTTTTATGTATTATTTGTGTGAAAAGTATTATAAAGCGATTACAGTACTGTCCTATATAGCCAATTGTGTTAGTTGGGTACCTAGGCTAACTTTGTTGGGCTTACGAATAAATTGGACTTACAAATGCACTCTCAGAACGGAACTTGTTCGCATGTAGGGGACTTAAAATAATCCTATTTCTTCCTTTGGTGAGACTAGGGTGATTAACCATACCTGTTTGCCCAGGACTGAGGGGTTTATTGGAACAAGGGAACTTCAGTGCTAAAATCAGGAAAGTCCCAGGCAAAACTAAAACAAGTTGGCCATCCTAAGTGAGATCCTCCACAATTCCTACAGTGTGTGGTCTCCCTTGCTGCAGCAAGTTAAAACCCATTTCTGGGCTCCCCTGATGGTGCAGTGGTTAAAAATCCACCTCCAATGCAGGGGACATAGGTTCGAGCCCAGGTCCGGGAAGATCCCACATGCCACAAAGCAACTAAACCCGCGTGCCACAACTACCGAGCCTGCCCTCTAGAGCTCACAAGCCACAACTGCTGAGCCCGCGTGCCACAACTACTGAAGCCCGTGAGCCTAGAGCCCGTGCTCCACAACAAGACGAGCTACCGCAATGTGAAGCTCGCGCACTACAATGAAGAGTAGCCCCTGCTTGCTGCAACTAGAGAAGCCCACACGCAGCAACGAAGACCCAATGCAGCTGAAAATAAATAAATAAATAACTTGTTTTTAAAAAATCCATTTCTGTCCAACTATGGATGTGACCCTTGTGGTCTTTATCAGATGGACTTTATTAAGGTCATTAATGTTGGAAGGTTCACAGATGTCGAGTTTGAGATCAGGCCTAGTATGCATTGATGGTGGAGAAATTAATAGGCCTGGGTTCAAGCTCCAGATCAGAGAGACATTGATGGAGGAATAGTTAATTAAAGGCTGAATGCTAAAAGATACGAGAAAGGCATTGATGGTGGAAGAATTATCAGAGCTGTAGATTACAGGTCAGACTAGAGCAATACTGATAGGGTTGAAATTTGGTCCAAAGGTAGTAGAAATGTTATTACAGGAGCCTGGATTTTAGATTTTGACAAGAGGGTCATTGATGGTTGGTCAAATAACAAATGACCAAATTCAAGGTCCTACCATATGAGCAGTGGTGGTGGAAGAGTTAATGGACGCCAGCAATTTGAGCTCTCTTGTCTAGACCAAGTCTGAGGGGTTTTAGATAGATGGTACAGCTGTCCAATGGCTGTGTACGAAAGGTGGGATCTAGTTTCTGGTGGCCAATGGGATGAAGCAGCAGCCTGTTACTAGGGAGAAGCCCCTAGTTGCTATGTGCAGGGTGAAAGAGGCAGGGTCTAGCCTGAGTTGCTACAGACAAATAGTTAGCCAATGACTGCAGAAATTGGGCTTTAGCTTCTTCAGCCCATAGTAAACTGATGCTAGGTAGTAACCCCCACGGCCATGTGAAAGAAGGCAGCCAAAGTGGCACCTGAGAGGCTGTAGACAAAAGGCACAGTTAACCAATGGCTGAGTAAGAATGGGGCTCTGGCCTCCCTAGGTATATGAGGCTTCCTGGTCTGTAAATCAGTGAGGTCCTCATTGTCCAGTGCAGGGAGGGGGCAGTGCATAGCCTTCGGGGGTGCAGATAGATGACACAGCTGTGTGAGGGAAGTGGAAGTGGGTGGGAGCAAAGGCTTGAGGTTGCTTTGGGCAGGTGGTGCAGCTGGCCAATGGCTCTGTGTGGGAGGCAGAATTTAGCCTCCCTGACTAATGAAATGTGAACATCTCTGTTACTATGTAGAAATAACTTTGCTGTTCCAAATTGTATGTATATGTATAGCTGATTCACTTTGTTATAAAGCAGAAACTAACACACCATTGTAAAGCAATTATACTCCAATAAAGGTGCTAAAAAAAAAAAAGAATGAAACTTCTTACTCCTGCCTGGAGCATCTAAATCACTTTGACACAGAGCAACAGCCTGGGGATTACCCTGGTGGTCCAGCGGTTAGGACTTGGTGCTTTCACTGCCGTGTCCCGGGTTCAATACCTGGTCAGGGAACTAAGATCCTGCAAGCTGCTCAACGTGGCCAAAAACCCAAACTAAAACAAACAGAGCATCAGCCTCAATTTCCAACACAGGTGGAAAAGGAGGAGGAAACTTAGCATGATATGCTGCAGACAGATGACACATTAAAGAAAAAGAAACAAATGAAATTAACTTTAATAATATATTTAAACTACATATCCAAAACATTATCATTTCAACATGTAATCAATTTTTTAAATTATTAATGAGATATTTGGCATTCTTTTTGTTGTAGTAAGCCTGTGAAATCAGATGTGTATTTTACATTTACAACACATCTCAATTTGAATGCTAAATTTTCATCAGAAATACTTGATTTATATGCAGACTTCATAAAATTTACAGATGAAAATGTAGATTAGGGACTTCCCTGGTGGTGCAGTGGTTAAGACTCCGTACTCCCAATGCAAGGGGCCCGGGTTTGATCCCTGATCAGGGAACTAGGTCCCACATGCCACAACTAAAACCCGGCACAGCCAAACAAATAAATAAATAAATAATCTTTTTAAAAAAAGAAAATGTAGATTAATATTCACAGGTTGTTTCAAACATACTTTAAAAGTTTTCCAATAACTGAATTGAGTATCTATTTTTTTTAACAGAAGAAATGTCTAATATTACCACAATGTATAACATTACATTTAGAACAGTTTTTCTTTCAGATGGCAGTTAGGTATTTGAAAGGTTTGCCAGGGAAATGTTGTGACTCTCAATATGTGGTCAATGGGGACAGGACATCATTTCAGATCTTTTAATCCAAAATTGTATTGCATTTTATTGAAGCACTGGATCTTCCACTTGAGTATCTATTTTAAATTTTTAGTTAATTAAAATGAATAAAATTTTAAATCAATTCTCAGTCTCATTAGCCTCATTTCAAGCGCTCAGTAGCCACATGTGGCTGGTGTCTCCAATATCAAATGGCACAATTCTAGGCAATATGCCATTGATGGTGGTCAAGTTGAAAGAACCAGGCAGGGGGGAACTGCTGGAGAGATGTAGCCACAGCAAGAAGCCAGGCTGGAAACTTCTTTTACCTTGAAGGCCCAAGAGACCTGAGATTCCCTTCTCCCAACAGGAAACATGACGCTGGTGGGTGAAACTAGAAAGAAGGATCCAACCAGTCGGCCAGACTTGGAAAACCTCTCCCCTGCCCAGAGTCACCAAGCAGGCAAGAGGGGCAGAACCAGCAAGAGGGACCTAGCCACAGCAACCATCCTGACCCAGGATGCCACTTTGACCTGAGATTCCCCTTCCTGGCACAGAGACACCTGGGCACCCAGAAGGCACTGGTCAGTGGAGCTCATCACATCTGTCTACCACTGAGGAACACCCAGAGGCCTGGCCTGTAGAAATCCTTTCCATCCTTAAGCAGCACCAGCAAAGGCAAGTGAGAGCCCCAGAGGCACCAGATAGACCAAGCAGATAAAAATAACACCACAAAGGCTCAGAAAATTAAACTGCCATTGGAACCACAGCACCAAAATTAGGCCGAAACTTTCATGCCAAACCTAAACAGGGTGACTGGCTACTAAAATGAAAGATTTTCATAGGACTCATAGTCTCCTAACATCATAGATAAAGGCCTGGAATACAATAGAAAATCATTTGTCACATCAAGAACCAAGTAAATAACAACTTGAATGAGAAAAGACAATCAACAGATGCCAACGCTGAGATGACTCAGATGTTCAAATTATCTGACAAGATTGTAAAGCACCCAATATAAAAACGTTTCAACAATCAATTACAAACTCTACAAATTCTCTTGGAACAAATGAAAAATGAGAAGAATCTCAGCAAAGAAGTTATTTTTTTTAAACCCCAAATGGATATTATAGAACCAAAAAGGGCAATGACAGAAATAAAAACCTCACTGGATGGGCTCACTAGTAGAGGAGAGATGACAGAAGGTAGAATCAGTAAACTTGACTTACCCAATCTGAACAAGAGAGAAAATTGACAGAAAATATTAAACAGAGTCTCATAGACCTTTAAGACAATAACAAAAGGCCCAGCATTCATATCATGGAATTCCCAGGAAGATAAGAGAAAGACCCTGAGACCAAATGAGTATTTGAATAATTAATGAAATGTTCCAAATTTGGCAAAAGACGCACACCTACAGATCCAAGAAGCTGAGGGAATCTCAATATGATGAACCCAAAGAAATTCATGTCAAAATATATCATAATTAGGGGGACTTCCCTGGTGGTCCAGTGGTTAAGAATTCATCTTGCAATGCAGGGGTCACGGGTTCGATCCTTGGTCGGAGAACTAAGATCCCACATGCTGTGGGGCAACTAAGCCCAAGTGCCACAATTACTGAGCCCACTCACTGCAACTACTGAGCTCACACACTCTGGAGCCCACTCGCCACAATGAAAGATCCCACATGCCACAACTAAGACCCAATGCAGTCAAATAAATAAATTTTAAAATATGTATATATCATAATTAAACTTTTGAAAACTAAGACAATGAAAATAACTTGAAAACAGTGAAGGGGTGGGCTAATTTTCCCTTCTTTCCTCTAGGTTCTTTGGTTGGTCTAATAAAATTGACATAAGACAGATTAACAGGAGAAAAACAAACAAAATTTAATAACATGTATACCTCCTGTATACATGGGAGATACCCAGGAAAACTGAGTAACTCTCTGAAATGGCCAAAGCCATCACCTTAAATACTATCTTCCAGCTAAAGGTAGAAGAAAATGTTGGAGGGGGTGGGAGGAGAGTCAGTTATGGGAGGTGACCAGGAAAAGCACAGTAAACAGGGGTAAGGTTGTTATATAGATTTAAGTTGTTGCCTTCTCCATTGATAAGAAGTTCTAGAGATTTAAAATCATCTTTCTCTTCCTGGTACAGAAGGGAGACACCTAACAAATGGAGATTTCCCTTATAAATGTAAAGGTCTCTTACAAAAGGGTAACTTCTACTCAGTTTTCAGAGCTTCTCTCAGGGCTCCTGTCTTTTTAAAAATAACCAGCTTAAAATAATATGCCAGGGCTTCCCTTGTGGTGCAGTGGTTATGAATCCGCCTGCCAATGCAGGGGACACGGGTTCGAGCCCTGGTCCGGGAAGATCTCACATGCTGCAGAGCAACTAAGCCTGTGCGCCACAACTACTGAGCCTGCACTCTAGAGGCCTCAAGCCACAACTCCTGAGCCCATGTGCCACAACTATGGAAGCCTGTGCACCTAGCGCCCATGCTCCACAACAAGAGAAGCCACTGCAATGAGAAGCCTGCGCACCACAACCAGAGTAGCCCCCACTCGCCGCGACTAGAGAAAAGCCTGCACGCAGCAACGAAGACCCAATGCAGCCAAAAATAAATTTAAAATTAATTAATTAATTTAAAAAATATGCCGAAGAGGCATGTTTTGGGGTGGCAAAATCTGCTCCCTTTTAGCAGCCAGAGAAAAATAAAGCATTATCCCCAGGGGAACACCAATTTAAATGATAGCAGATTGGGTGGGGAAATTGGAGAGATACTGTTTAAGGGTACAAACTTGCAAGTAGTAGATAAATAAAGGAGATCTAATACACAGCATGGTGAATATAGCTAGTGATAATGTATCATATACTTGAAAGTTGCCTAGAGAGCAAATCTTTTTTTTTAACATCTTTATTGGAGTATAATTGCTTTACAATGGTGTGTTAGTTTCTGCTTTACAACAAAATGAATCAGTTATATATATACATGTCTTAATTGTTCTCACCACAAAAAAGAAACTGTAATTTGTGACAGGATAGAGGTGTTATAATGATATATATATGGTGATATGATATATAATGATATGGTGATAATCATTTTGCAGTATATAAACACATCAAATCAACACATTGTACACCTTAAACTTACACAATGTTATATGTCAATTATATCTCAATTTTTTTAAATGCAAAAAAGAAAAAGACTGAAGAAAATGACAGTAGATTTCTCATCAGTGGCGTAATATTTTTTTAAGTACTGAGAGAAAAGAGTTGTCAAGTGCAAATTCTTCATCTAGTGAAACTATCCTTCCGGTAAGAAGGGGAAATAAAAAGCTTCAAGTTTGGTGAACATGTGAAGATGTGGGGAGAGTGGTGCACCTAGAGAGGGCATGGAAGTTCTGCCCCCCTTCCCAGACATCTTGCCCTATGCAACTCTTCCATCTGGCTGTTCCTAGGTTATATTCTTTTATAATAAACCTATAATCTAGTAAGTAAAATGTTTCTCTGAGTTCTGTGAATTAATCAAATTTCTGCTGCATGGAAACTGGTCAGAAGTATGGGTGACAATCTGGCATCTGAAGTGGGTGGGGAGAGGGTAGTCTTGCAGGACTGAGCCCTTAACCTGTGGGATCTCATTACCGAACTGGTTGACTAGACCTGCACCAGAGTCCTAGCCCCAGCCGAGATGCCTTGTCTGGGCCAGGGAGATTCTTTTTCCGTGTGATTTATGTGTGTGTAACATAAATGTATTTGTTAAAAATAAAATAGATATGAATATGCACATATGGAAATATATAGAATAACTTTTATATCTAGATATAGATATTTAGATATATGGGCATCTTTCTGAATCTTAAGATGAAGACATTTAGTGGTCATAAGAGGATTTAGTTGCATAATGGTGAAATATAGTGGCTGATTCTGAAACAGGAGGGAAGGGGGCAAGGCACAACCTTTAAAAGAATGACATAGTCATTGAGGGTACAACATAAACTGATTAGGTCCAAGATGGCAGACGATTCAACTTCCAGTAGACCTTGAGCCTCATTATACACTCATTGTGATACATTAGCATATGCTAAATAACACACCCACTAGCGCCATGACAGTTCCAAGGCCGACCATAAAAGGCCAAAAAGTAGGTGGTGGCCAAATCCTGGAAATCCCCACCCCCTTCCCCAAAATAGTTGGAATAATCCTCCTACTCATTTGCCTATGAAATTACCCAGCCCATGAAAACTAACCACCCCATATTTTGAGGATGCTCTTGCCTTTTGAGACGGACCGCATTCTGTCTATGGAATGTGTATCTCTCTAAGTAAATCCACTTCTTACCTATCACTTTGTCTCTCACTGAATTCTTTCTCTGACGAGACATAAAGAACCTGAGCTTGATTAAGTCCTGAGACCAGGTGAGTGATTTCAATTAAGAGACAGTGGGTTCGAGTCCCAACCTGAGTTTTGGCTGGGTTCAAATCCCATCTGAGTTGTGCGGTTTCAATTCACCCTATGTACTTACAAATATTAACTGATGGTGAAATATATACTTCTGTATGTCACTAGACATAAAGGACACAATGCTTTAAGGAGTGTGCCTGGAGTTGGACTAAAAGTAAGGATGAAAAGGGGGGGGAATACATATTAAAAAGTACAATTTAAAAAGCAGGGAGAAGAGGTGAAACTGAGTAGGAACCTGTGGGGCCCTCCAGGGTACAAATCCTTTCCGTTTCCCCAGTTTCTTGTTTGTAGGAAATAGGCTTCACTCACAGCCTCTTACACCTTCCCTGAGTTCCAAAGGGCAGATTCAAACAGTTACTAATTAAGGAAGAGAGAGAATGCAGAAACAAAGGAGGAGCAGTCAAGAAACAGTGCAGTGATTAAAGCAGGGTCCTGGTTACTACTCAAGGAATATACATAACAATATCTTTGAGTTCTTCCTCAGGAACTAAGGCCCCCAACCAGGTGGAGGATGGTAACTTCAGGCTGAGCACGAGACCTCCGGAGCACCACCCTGTTACCTCACCACCAACCAATCACAAGAAAAGTCACACACCCTGAAGCCCTCACCCCAAATTTTGCCTATTAAAAACTTCTCTCCCAAAACCATTGGGGACTTTGGGTCTTTTGATCACGAGCCACCCATTCTCCTTGCTTTGCCCTGCAACAAATCTTTCTCTGCTCCAAACTCTAGTTTGTTTGGCCTCACTGTGCATAGAGCACATGAACTTGCTTTGGGTAACAGAGCCATGTTTATTATCATTACAGTACTCAAAATAATGATTTTTATTTATTTATTTATGGCTGCATTGGATCTTTGTTGCTGCACGCAGGCTTTCTCTAGTTGTGGTGGGGGGGGTGGGGGTGGGGGGCTACTCTTCAATGCGATGCGCGGGCTTCTCATTGTGGTGGCTTCTCTTGTTGCAGAGCACAGGCTCTAGGCACAAGGGTTTCAGTAGTACTTGTGGCTCCCAGGCTCTAGAGCGCAGGCTCAGTAGTTGTGACACATGGGCTTAGTTGCTCCACGGCATGTGGGTTCTTCCCAGACCAGGGCTTGAACCCGTGTCCCCTGAATTGGCAGGCGGATTCTTAACCACTGCACCACCAGGGAAGTCCCAAAATAACGATTTTTTTAAGTTTTATTATAGAAACTTAAACATGGACAAAAGGTAATTAAAAAGTACAGTGACCTGTCATATAACCAGCACAAGTTTCAACAATTTTCATGAAAACTATTTTTACACCTTACATAAATCACATAGCTAACACATCTTTATGCAATATCTATGTGATTAATCTATATAATGTTATATTTTTATATCTATATTTAACTATATAAACAGCAAGAGAGATTTCTCCAAATTTACAGTCTGAGAGGCAGTTCCAAAACTCATAAAAGCTGATCCGCTTCCTGCTGTCCTATCCCAAGGGTACAAAGACAGGCCACCAGAGAGAGGCCAGCTCCTCTGCCAGAGGAACAGATCCAATCTGCCACTCGCTGGGAACACAACGCTGTGGGGAGCACCACTGAGTGCCCGCAGCAACTGAAGAGCCCCCAGGAGCAAAATCCCTGTGGTCACAAAGGCGCCCTTGTTGGCCATAGGAAACTGACTTCACAGCTGCTAATGAGGATGCACAGTGGTGGCAAATAGGTGAGGACTGAGAGAAGGGGACAGATAAAAAGCAGCAGAAGGGGTCTTTGTTACAAGAACTCACCTAGATACTGGCTTTTATCAGGAATGACCCCTTGGGTTAGTGATGGGGGGCTGGGGTTCAGTAAGCCAAGTTATGGAGATCTGTAGGGTCAGTAATGGGGTGCGTGATGGAGACTATGTGAAGTTAGTGAAGGGGGTCTCTGGGGTGAGTGTTTAGAGATCTGTGGGATGAATGATTGGAATTGTGTCAGGTCACTGATATAGTTTTATTATTTCCTTGGCTTCTTTTGCCATATTATAAGTACTCCTAGTTGAGATATTCTTTATAAAGAATAGCGTGGCAAGACCCCCTGTCCCCAAATTTATATAATTATCATTCTAAATTTTCTTTGAGCTTTTTACATTTATTGTTTTTCACATTCTTCATTTTCACAGAGTTTTGGTATATGCAGGGCACCTATATTTTAAAAAAAGTTATGTATTTTTTCCTCTCCAATATTTGTTCCTCTAGTTTCAGTCTCTAATTTCTTAACCATCATTGGCTAACTAGGACATGTCAGGTCCTGACAGGGACCAATTTCATCTTTTTCCTGACTTTAATGGAACAGCTTTTGTGGTCCCACCCTTAATACGATGCTGATTATTGGCTTTATCAAGTTAAAGAAATAGCCAACAATTCTTAGTGTATTATGAGTTTTTATTTGGAATGATCATTGTTTTTTTTTTAAACCTTTATGTTTTCCCCTTTTATTTTATTTATTTATTTATCTTTGGCTGCGTTGGGTCTTCGCTGCTGTGCAGGCTTTCTCTAGTTGCGGCGAGTGGGAGCGGGGCTACTTTTTGTTTCAGCGCGCAGGCTTCTAATTGTGGTGGCTTCTCTTGTTGCGGAGCACGGGCTCTAGGCGTGCAGGCTTCAGTAGCTGTGGCTTCGTGGGCTCAGTTCTGGGAGATAATCCAATTTTCTCCTAATATCAATCAGTATAATGATTTACAGTAATAGATTTCCTTCCATCTGACTCTCCTGGCATCTCTAGAAAAAAAACTCCCACTTGTTTATGCTGGATTATTCTTTTGTTCTGTAGTGTTTTTCACATTGTTTCATGTATGATTTATGAACAGATATGCATAAATGAAATTTGTAGTTAGTTACCTTCCCACTTTTCTTCCCCTACTTTTGGTAAGTTTGGATCAGTGTAACATTCAATTTAAAAAGAATTGAGGGACTTGCCTGGTGGTCCAGTGGCTAAGACTGCGCTCCCAATGCAGGGGGTCCGGGTTCAATCCCTGGTCAGGGAACTAGATCCCACATGCTGCAATTAAGAGCCCGCCTGCGGCAACTAAGACCTGATGCAGCCAAATAAATAAATAAGTAAATATTAAAAATAAATAAATGGAAAGAATTGAAAAGTTTTCCTTTTTCTTTCTAAGCTCTGGGAAAGTCAAAGGAGCACTGGTAGGGCTTCCCTGATGGCGCAGTGGTTGAGAGTCCGCCTGCCGATGCAGGGGACACGGGTTTGTGCCCTGGTCCGGGATGATCCCACATGCGGCGGAGCGGCTGGGCCCGTGAGCTATGGCCGCTGCGCCTGCGCGTCCGGAGCCTGCGCGTTCGGAGCCTGTGCTCCGTAACGGGAGAGGCCACAGCAGTGAGAGGCCCGCGTACTGAAAAAAAAAAAAAAAAAAAAAAAAAAAGGAGCACTGGTAGAATTCCCCTAGGATTTCCTTTGGTTCTGGCACAGTTTAGGAGGGTAACTTTGAATTTTCATTCTATTTGTTCTATTGTAAATAGTGTATTCTTTTTTCTCTCTATCCCAGAGTCAGTTTTGTCCATTTATATCTTCCTAAAAACACAAATTTCATTTACATTGCCAAGTTTATTTGGATGGTATTGAACAAAGTAGTGTCCTATGATTCTTTTAATATCACTTGCAATTCTCGTTATTTCTCAAATACTCACTGTATTTGTTAAAACTAGATACAGTATTATTGATAGTTAATAGTAGTCTTTCAATTACTGAAGCTGGGTCAGTTAAATATATATATGGAGAGTTCCAGGGTGGTAGAGTGAGATGTTCCATGGACCCCCTCCCAACAAAACTAATAAAGTTGGTGAAATTTTTTAAAAGAAAGCAACCAGTTAAAGTCTCTGCAAATTGTCCTAAGAGCGTACAGCAAATGAAGAACTATTTATTCAAGAAAATCTAGGACTTCCCTGGTGGTTCAGTGGTTAAGAATCTGTGCTTCCAATGCTTCCAATGTGGGAACTAAGATCCTGAGTGCCACATGGTACAGAAAAGAAAGAAAGAAAGAAAAAAAAGAAAGAGAGAAAGAAAGGAAGGAAGCAAGGAAGAGAAAGAAAGAAGAAAGAAAGAAAAAAAGAAAGAAAGAAAGAAAGAAAAAAATATATATATAGTAAAACTGGGTAAGAATAGTAAGAGTCTGTGGCATTCTGGGACTTCCCTCGTGGCGCAGTGGTTAATAATCCTCCTGCCAATGCAGGGGACACAGGTCTGAGCCCTGGTCCAGGAAGATCCCACATGCCACAGAGCAACTAAGCCCCTGCGCCACAACTACTGAGCCTGCACTCTGGAGCCCGCAAGCCACAACTACCGAGCCTGTGTGTCACAACTACTGAAGCCCATGTGCCTAGAGCCCGTGCTCCACAACAAGAGAAACCACCACAATGAGAATCCCACACACAGCAACGAAGAGTAGGCCCCGTGCGTCGCAACTAGAGAAAGCCTGCGCACAGCAACGAAGACCCAATGCAGCCAAAAATTAATTAATTAATTTTAATAAATAATAAAAGTGTAGTCTGACATTGAGATTTTTTTTAATTGTGGCAAAATACACATACCATTAAACTCACCACTTTAACCATTTTAAAGTATACAATTCAGTGGCACTTAATACATTCACAATGTTGTACAACCACCACCTCTATCTAGTTACAAAATATTTTGATCACTTCAAAAAAAAATCCTACAACCATTAAGCATCTGCTCTCCCACTCTCCTCCAGGAGGAGGGATAGGTTCTTCCCCAAAAATCTCCTCAAAATAGTCATGGACACAGGAAAGTACAGAACGCCCGTCTTACAATCTTACTGGTTAATAGGTAATAATTCAATCTGACAAATATTAGCTTTTATTTACTAAGTGGTCATTGTGAGCCAGGCACTGACTCTGACTCTAGTGTGAAAATTAAATGTCAGCTAAGCCTAAGAATTTCATATTAAAAAAAAATCTAGTCAAGATGGAACAATTCAAGCACGTTGTCAGAATGAGACCATACATACTGCGAGGTCTTACACCCTTGCTGAGGAAGGCAGAATAATGGCCCCAAAGATGCCCACATCCCAGTCTCTGGCACCTGTATATATGCTCTTTTACATGGCAGAAGGGACTTTGCAGATGTGACTAAGTATCTTGAAATGGAAAGATTGTCCTGGATTATTCAGGTGGGTTCACAAAGTAATCAGAAGTGTCCTTATTAAGAAGGAGGCAGGCAGGTCAAAGAGAAAAATACATATGATGAAAGAAACAGAGGTTGAAGTGATGCAGGGTCATGAGTCAAGAATGCACACAGCCTCTAGAAGCTGGAAAAGGCAAGGAAATGGATTCTCCCTTAGAGTCTCCAGAAGGGATGCAGCCTCGTCAACGCCTTGATTTTAGCCCACTGAGACTGATTGTGGATCTCCAGAACTGTAAGATAATGTTTGTATTGTTTTAAGCCACTAAATTTGTAGTTATTTGTTATAGCAACAATAAGAAACTTGCAGACATACCTTTCTGAATCATATGATGGTTAGATGTTAAATTAGAATGTAAGCTATGACATCATTTAAAAAGAGGAAAAACAGGTGTTTTTTCATACTAATCTTTTAAAAATCTTGAGAAAATGAAACATGGTCCTCTCTGTGAAGGCAAAGGGAAGAGGAAGACAGAATGGTACAAGGTGAAATCTTACCTTTCAGAGAGATTAGGGCATCATCTATAAAAATGGGGATAGTGTGAATTTAAAAGACTGTTATGAGTGTAAACCATATAAAATCTACACGAACACTTACCATGTGGTCCAGTTTCAACACAGAATCATATTCAAGGAAACAACCACCATATAAAAATCACAATTCAGAGCAACTCAAATCCTGATCCAAACTTTCAAGAAAATTATAAAGGGGAAAATTCACTCTTAATGAATAACTTCTCAAAAAATCCTTTGGGGGATTGTCTCATCCTCAGTCTGTAGTAGTGACTCAAAAAATTCTCCTTTTTCTCTTTCTACCCCCCAAAATTGTCCTCACTGCCCACTCCACCACCTCTCTAGTCTAGCTCCTTTCTCACCTCCAAGTCTCAACCCTTAAACATGTATATCTGTGATTCTCAAGTGGGGTCCAGGGATGCTGCTAAACATCCTACAGTGCATAGGTCAGCCTCCAAAACAAAGAACTATTTGGCACAAAATATCAATGTGCCAAGGATGTAGATGAGTCTCTCCATCTCTTGATTTTCTTTTCATTTGGGAATACCTGGATCCTGCACTACAAAGGTAGCTCCTTAACCAAGGCAGCAGCCTTCCTCTTTAGAAATGGGGGAGGAAAACACCCACAGTCTCTTAGAATTCAATATATTTTCTTTTATCCCTGTCCCGTAAGAATGAATGCAATAACATATATAAAATTCCCAGCATGGTTGCTCAAACCATGGATGCTAACAGGTGCTCAAAAAATATTAGTTCCCAACCCTTTTTCCAGAAGTGAATGAAGAATCCAATTTATTCTTTTTTTTTAACATTTTTTAATTTATTTTTTTCCTAGTTTTTTTTCACACACACACAAACTGTATTTTATTTTTACAAGAGATAAATAAACTGACACCAAGCATTGTAAATGGATGACCACAACAAAAGCAACAATGATTGCAATTACCAAACATGAAACATACTCATACTATGTCATAATATTGACATTCAGTCCAGAATTTTTAATAAATAAATAAATAATAGAAGTGTAGTCTGACATTGAGATTTTAAATTAACCAAGTTCTTAAACTTAGCATAACAATCCTGATCCCCATAGGCTCCATCTGGGAAGCTGACAATTTTCTAGAGTACTCACTGAGGACTGAAGGTTGTAGATGGATACTTTAAACCAACACAGCAGTCCTCATAGCTCTGCTGTGCACCGTTTACCATCCTTCCTCCCTAAACCTCAAGCAAGCTGGTGGTACCCACACTCAGGCCTCTTCTTGAGCACAGCCATCTTCTGTCAGCCCTCCAGAGAGGTGGTTCCTTTTAGCCACGCCCACCCCAAATGTGAGTGAACTCCCTCTCCCCCAAATGCCCTGTGACTGAATCTAATCTTCCTCACCCCACCCTGCCAGGCCTGGGTGCAAGCCCCAGTCTCCATGATACCCATTCTCCACTAAGCATTCCATCTCTGACCATGATTTCTAGGCCTCAGGGCTGCTTGCCAAGGATTCCAAGGGGAGGTTCCAGGCCTGCATTGCCAGTGTCCTTGCTGTAGCTAAGGGGCTGGCTTGTTGCTAGGTGTTTCACTCTAGCTAAATTCCAGCCTGGGGACTTCAGCTGCTTTATTCCAAGCAAGGCCCCAAATCCCAGGCCTAGGTGCAATGTTAAGTCCCCAAACTGATCACCAAGCCCAAGCTTGCAGCCCTCAACCGACTGGGTGCCTGTACACCAAGGGGAGTCTCCCAGCTGACTCCACTTTCAGACCCACCCTTGCCTTGACTGGTAAAAATTAGTCTCCATCTGTCACTCTTGACCCTGTCTGAACCTCCACGTGGCAATCTGGCCCGCTTCTGAGGTGAAGAGCAAGACAGCCTGACGAAGAAGCGTTTCTTCTGACCCCCTCCCGCTGGCCCCTCACCCACTGCTGGATAACTTTGTCATGAGGCTCCAAGCCCTTATCTCCTGTCCTCGGGTCCATGTGGCAGGCTCAGGTAGATACAGTGTTGGTGGACAAGAGGTGGGAAGTGGTCTCCTCCAGTCTTCCCAGACAGATGGTGCACATTGAGGGGAGAGACGTGGTACCCGTGGGCACAGAGAGTTAGCTGTGGGGAAGACAGCTGAGGGTCCACTGAAGGGGAAGGGAAAACAATAGTAGGGACATAGGCGTCAGGGCACAAATATCCTTAGGCCTCTTCCCTCAGACATCCCCCTTCACCTTCAGACACCATCCTTCCCACCTTGTCTCTCCTCCACAGCCTCCCAGGCAGCCCTCCTCACTCCTGCAGGACCAGCAGGGCTATGGTCTCTCCAACCTGTTCTGGCTGTGGTTCACATGCTGGACCCTGAGGGACGCGAGTTTCAGCTCTTAGACATGAACGCACACTTCTCATGGCCTATCCAGGACAGAATGGGTGGGCCACTGCCTGAATGACCAGCATTCACCACCATCACCCAGGACCCTCATAAATACCTTGAGGAAGAAACAAGAGCCTCAGGAGGTGAGGATCATGATCTTGGTGTCCTTGCCCACTGATATTTGTCATCCGTGAGACTGGACGTGCACTGGGGGCACAGTGGGGGAGGACTTGAGATTGTCTTCAGCAACAGGAAGGTAACTCCAGGCTAGTAACCCATTCTGAACCCCCTGAGATTCTTCTAAGGCCCAGAGAAGACAAACTCCACGCCATCCCCCAGTACTTTACCTATTTATTTGTTGTGTGCTAGGAGCTGGTTATACAGTAGTGAAAGAGAACAGAGAAAAATCCCTGCCCACATAAAGCTTATATATGAGTGGGAAAGACAAGCAATAAGCAGGTAAACAAATAGGTGGACAGAAAGTAATTAAGGGCAAAAAAATTCACACACACACACACACACACACACACACACACACGAAAAGCTATCATTTTAAAATTCAGGATGGTTGTTTTCTGCCTTGGAGAAAGAAGGTCAAGGAAGGCCTCTCCGCAAAGGTGACCTTTAAGCAGAGCATGAGGGAGCAGCCAGCCACGTGGGCAACCAGAGGAAGAGTGTACCAAGCAGAGGGAAAGTCAAACACAGAGGCTTGAGGTGGGAAATTACTGGGTGCCCCTGGGTATTAAGGGCACGTGGCAAGGAGGCCAAAATGTCTTGAAGGAAGTGAGTGGGAAGACAGGTTGGAGGAGAGGATGTCAGTAAGGTGACAGGAAATCAGACTGTGTTCTTAAACTTTGCACAACAATCCTGATCCCCATAGGCTCCACCCGGGAAGCTGACAATTTTCTAGAGTGCTCACTGAAGACTGAAGTTTGTAGACAGATGCTTTAAACTAACAAAACAGTCCCCACAGCTCTGGTGTGCGCCACTCAGCATCCTTCCCCCTCAAGCAAGATGGTGGCACCCACACTATGGCCTCTTCTGCAACTACTGGTGTTATGGTGACATAACACACCTTCTCTAAGGCATCATCACGCTGAGAGGCCCCTGTAAGGCCTGGGCCTCCTTGAAAAGCTTGAAGTTCAGTGGGCTTAGGGCTGCTGATTAGGTTGCTGGAGAAGCAGTGTCATGGGTGAGCCTAGCTTGAGGTGTGTAACTACTGGTTAAATGCTAGATTCAAAGTTAAAATAAAGGCTATATGCAACACATTGGGTCTTAGAGAGAGATAACAAATACTGCATGATCTCACTTGTATGTGAAATCTAAAAAAGTTGAACTCAGAGAAGCAGAGAGTAGAGTTGTGGTTATCAGGGGGTGGGGGAAATGGGGAGACATTAGTCAAAGGGCACAAACTTCCAGTTATAAGATGAACAAGTTCTGGGATCTAATATACAGCATGGTGATTCTAATGATACATTATCCCACTAATGGTACTATATCATATACTTAAATGTTGCTAAAAGAGTACACCTTAAATGTTCTCATCACAAAAATAGAAATGGTAATTATGTAACGGAATAGTGGTAGTAGCTAATGCTATATTGCTAATCATTTTGCAATTTAGAAATGTATCAAATAACACATTGTTATGTGATGTTATTACACTGTTATGTCAATTATATCTCAACATAGCTGGGAGAGGAAAAAGAGATAGCAACTACTAAAGGTAAAATGACACCAGCTTGCTAGGCAATCTTGAATAAAGATCCTTCAAAATTGCCACTAAAAAAAATTGGGTCTTAAAACATAATGTTGTCACAGTTTTATTTTTTTTTTAATGTATGAAGTAGGGACTTCCCTGGTGGTCCTGTGGTTAAGAATCTGCCTTCCAATGCAGGGGACGTGGGTTTGATCCCTGGTCGGGGAACCAAGATACCACATGCCACGAGGCAACTAAGCCTGTGCACCACAACTACTGATCCCGCGTGCTCCGGAGCCCGTGCACCACAACTATAGAGAAGCCCACACGCTGCAACTACAGAAGCCCGTGTGCCTCAACAAGAGCCCGCATGCAGCAATGAAAGATCCTGCACACAGCAACGAAGATCCTGCGTGCCAAAACTAAGACCCAACACAGCCAAATAAATAAATAAATAAAATATTTTTTAAAAATAAATAAAAATGAAATGTATGAAGTATATTTTGGGGTTTTTGGTTTCGTTTGGTTTTGTTTTGCTAAGCACTGAGCCTATGATGATCCCCAATTTACAGATGAGGAAAATTAGGCCCATAGTGTTAAAGTACCTTGTTCAAGGTCACAGAGCTAGTAAGGTGTAAAGTGGGAATTGGAACCCAGTTCTGACTCTACTAATCTGTAAGGATGATAAAGAAATTCTAGGCAGAGGGAGCAGAGGGTGGGAAATGATTTGTTGCCTTCTGTGATCTGTACACGGTACAGAGGAAGAGAAGGAAGGCACCAGAGGCTTAGAGCAGAGCAAGGGTCAGTCACGGAGCACCCTGCCGGCCCCACTAAGGAATTCAAGCTTTTCACTGAAGCAAATGAAGAAATAATCCTCAGTTTTAATGAGTGGGAATAACATAATCACTGTACGTTTTCAGACGATCAGTTTGGTGGAAGTGTGAGGTATGAATTCAAGGAAAGAGAAAGAATGGGATAAGAGAGACATATAGGATACTACTGCAATAGTCCAGGTAGAAAATGTAATAATGGCCTGAAGTAGAAACAGTGAGGATTGGGGATGTTGAGTGAGATTTGAAGAATATAATCCTGGGATCTGATGACTGATTACCTCTAAGAACTGAAGGATAGTATGAGATCTGTTTTGAGCAAGATGAGTTTGTTGCATCTGTGTGACATCCAAATAGAGACATCCATCAGATAGTTGGATAAATGGGTTAACATCAGCATTTCCCAAAGCAGTTGCCCTAAAAAATGATAGTTCTCTAGGGCATTAGCAAATGTTAACTGAAAAATGAAAGAGTGGGGACTCCATGTAAAAGAAGTTAGGGGGAACGTTTGGTTACACAAAATTAAACGGGTACATAGTCTTTAATATGCTAATGTATATTGTGAATTTCTAAGAGCAAGGCATTTCTCAAAATCATTTGACCATGGACCTGGTTTTCTTCCCACAGAGTATCTTGCAGGACTCATGTTCCAAGGAACCCTTTCTGAAATGCTTCTTTTGAGCTTGAGGGAGAAAAGTATGAAATAGCAACATGAGGGCACTCTGCGTTAACATGGCAACTGAAGGCATGGGAACAGTGACATCAATACAGAGCATGTGGAGTGAGAAGAAATGATGACTGAGGATAAAGCCTAAAGGCAAAGAAAAAGCATTCAAGAGGGCACCTAGAAGGATTGGCATGGACAAAGAATGTTGCCTGCCATTTCAGTAAACAAAGGGTGTTGAGGCCATCAAGCCATCAGCCACTGCAGGCCCCCCCAGACAAACACACACAGTGCCCCCTGAGGGGAATTCAGGATGGAGAAAAACAGGATACTGGCCTGAGACAGTTGAGATACATATCTAAGGAATGATTTTAATGAGCCCAGACTCTTGTATCTTCCCCTATATAGAAAAGCACCAAAATCATTAACTGGAGATGTCTGTTTTTTGTGATTTGCAGTAATCATTTTATGTTCAACTACATTTTTTTTTCAGCAAAACACTCATATATCCTGGGTCCTCATTTACCTCTTTGGACCAGTCCCTCAGAGCTATCTGAGTTGCTGTAGCTCAGGCTATAGTCCACAGTAAGTCTGCTAGATAAAACATAATTCTCAACTTTTAGGTTGTGCCCGTTTTTTTCATTTAACATTAGTGATAGCTTGTGTCTGGTTAGGTTATCAATAATAAAGTGTATTTTTCCATGACATGATGTTTTATTCATGTTTTATTCTTTCAATTGATTTTTTAAAACTTTCATTGAAGCTTTTATCAGAAAAATGCACACAGCCTAAGTGTATAGCTGACTGGATTATTCCAAAATGAATACACACACACATGTAATTATGCCCTGGTCAAGAAATAGAACACTGATGGAAAGATATACCTTGTTCTTGGATTGGAAGAATCAATATTGTGAAAATGACTGTACTACCCAAAGCAATCTACAGATTCAACACAATCCCTATCAAATTTACCAATGGCATTTTTCACAGAACTAGAACAAAAAAAATTTTAATTTGTATGGAAACACAATATACCCCGAGTAGCCAAAGCTATCCTGAGAAAGAAAAATGGAGCTGGAGGAATCAGGTTCCCTGACTTCAAACTATACTTCAAAGCTACAGCCATCAAAATAGCATGGTACTGGCACAAAAACAGAAATATAGATCAATGGAGCAGGATAGAAAGCCCAGAAATAAACCCACACACCTATGGTCAATTAATCTATGACAAAGGAGACAAGAATATACAATGGAGAAAAGATAGTCTCTTCAATAAGTGGTGCTGGGAAAACTGGACAGCTACATGTAAAACAATGAGATTAGAACATTCTCTAAAACCATACACAGAAATAAACTAAAAACAGAACAAAGACCTAAATGTAAGGCCAGACACTATAAAATTCTTAGAGGAAAACATAGGCAGAACATTCTTTGACATAAATTGCAGCAAGATCTTTTTTGATCCACCTCTTAGAGTAATGAAAATAAAAATAAACAAATTGGACCTAATTAAACTTAAAAATTTTGCACAGCAAGGGAAACCATAAACAAAACGAAAAGACAACCCACAGAATGGGAGAAAATATTTGCAAATGAAGCAACCAACAAGGGATTAATCTCCAAAATATACAAACAGCACATGCAGCTCTATGTCAAAAAAACAAACAGCCCAATCTAAAAATGGGCAGAAGATCTAAATAGACATTTCTCCAAAGAAGACACACAGATGGCCAAAAAGCACATGAAAAGATGCTCAACATCACTAATTATCAGAGAATTGCAAATCTAAACTACAATGGGGTTTCACCTCACACTGGTCAGAATGGCCATCATCAAAAAATCTACAAACAATTGGGCTTCCCTGGTGGCGCAGTGGTTGAGAGTCCGCCTGCTGATTCAGGGGACGCAGGTTCGTGCCCCGGTCCGGGAAGATCCCACATGCTGCGGAGAGGCTAGGCCCGTGAGCCATGGCCGCTGAGCCTGTGTATCCGGAGCCTGTGCTCCACAACGGGAGAGGCCACAACAGTGAGAGGCCCGTGTACCAAAAAAAAAAAAATCTACAAACAATAAATGCTGGAGACAGTGTGGAGAAAAGGGAACCCTCTTGCACTGTTGGTGGGAATGAAATTGGTACAACCACTATGGAGGTTCCTTAAAAAACTAAAAATAGAACTACCATAAGATCCAGCAATCCCACTCCCGGGCACATATCCGGAGAAAACCATAATTTGAAAAGATACATGCACTCCAATGTTGACTGCAGCACTATTTACGATAGACAAGACATGGAAGCAACCTAAATGTCCATCAATAGAGGAATGGATAAAGAAGATGTGGTAAAAATACACAATGGAATATTACTCAGCCATAAAAAAGAATGAAATAATGCCATTTACACAACACGGATGGACCTAGAGATTATCCTACTAAATGAAGTCAGAGAAAGACAAAGATCACATGATATCACTCATCTGTGGAATCTAATTGTTTAAAATGATGCAGATGAACTTATTTATAAAACAGAAACAGACTCACAAATTTCAAAACCAAACTTACAGTTACCAAAGGGGAAACATGGCAGGGAGTGATAAATTAGGAGCTTGGGATTAACATACACACACTACTATATGTAAAATAGATAACCAACAAGGACCTACTGTATAACACAGGGAACTCTACTCAATATTTTGTAATAATCTATATGGGAAAAGAAGCTGAAAAAGAATGAATATATGTATATGTATAACTGAATCACTATGTTGTACACCTGAAACACAACATTGTAAATCAACTATACTCCAATAAAATTTTTAAAAGTAAATAAAAATTTAAAAAAGAAATAGAACCTTATCAGCACCCCCAGAAACTCCCTTTGTGCCTTCCCAAGCACTATCCTCCTGCCTCCTCAAAGTAACCACTATCCTGACTTGTTACACCACACGTTTGTTTTGTCTGTGCTTGAACTTTAATAATTGGAATAGCATTGGATGTACTGTTTGGTGTCTGACGTCTTTCACTCATCATGTTATGAGATTCATCCATGTTGTTTCATATACCTATGGTTTGTTCTTTTAGTCACAGTCTAGTATTTCATTGTGTGAATATATCATAATTTAACCATTGTATCATCACAGACATTTGTGTTGCTTCCAGGTTCTTATTTCAACAAAGAACATTGATGTAAACACTCATCTACATGACTTTTGGTGTGCATATGAATGCATTTCTGCTGGGTAGATGCCTAGGAGTGGAATAGCTGGGAAACAGGGTATGCATATGTTAAAATTTAGTAGATAATGCCAAATAGTTCTCCATAGTTGCTGTACCAATTTGTACTTTCACCAGCAGTGTGTAAGAACTCCAACTGCTCCATATTCTCACCAACACTTGGCATTGTTAAATGTATTTGTAAAATTATTTGTAAAGGCATTTATTACATTTCTCTAATTATTGGCAATAAGCAACCCTTTCTGGAACATCAGGGGAAGTCATGACTAGAGATGACACTTGAAAGACATTGCGTTACTGTAAAAGCTGAAAGTAAAAAAGTGACACAAGGGCTTCCCTGGTGGCACAGTGGTTGAGAGTCCGTCTGCCGATGCAGGGGACATGGGTTCGTGCCCCAGTCCAGGAAAATCCCACATGCCACGGAGCAGCTGGGCCCGTGAGCCATGGCCGCTGAGCCTGCGCGTCCGGAGCCTGTGCTTCGCAACGGGAGAGGCCGCGACAGTGAGAGGCCCGCGTACCGCAAAAAAAAAAAAAAAAAAAAAAGTGACCCAAATCACTCTGATTCTGCAGGTTTAGATGGGCTCAGTTTTTCATTACAGGCTTTTCTTAGTAATAGTGTTCATTATCCTTATAACTGTCATAGATTCCTGTACCTAAGGCAGGTCTCAGGAGTGGGGACCCCCCTTTGCTTTTGGGCTTTGTATCACAGTATGAGAGATTTGCATGCATTAATTCGCATGCATTATATGCATTCACATGCACATAAAAGGTATGATTACCCCATCCCCCCCCTTAACTGAAACTTTCATTTACATGGTTCTCTAAAACACTTTCGACTGAAATTATCTTACTCTTAAGTATTTGACTGCTTTGGTCCCAAACATCATAGTCTGAATATCTGATGGTCCTCCAAACACAAATTGTATCCTGCTGACACCGATGGGAAGGGCTTTGAACAAGTATCTTCCTGGGGCAGCAGGAGGAAGAACTCATGGATTCAATGCTAAGAGTGTTCCAGCTTCTCTGGAGTGGCACTGAGAGCTGAGGCTGGGGGGTGCCAGGGCCTACAGCTGGTGGAGTGCAGTGTTGCCTGTTGCCTCTGAGTTGGGCCACACCCTAAACAAGTGCCCACTCTCATCTGCCTCTCACTGTTTCCTATATTTTTTTAAACATGTTTGACATATAACATTGTGTCCCCTATATTATTACACATCAAGTTTAAACTTACTAAGTTAAAGTATTGTTATTGTTTTTTTGTTTTTTTTTGGCTGAGCCATGTGGCATGTGGGATCTTAGTTCCCCAACCAGGGATCGAACCTGTGCCCCCTGCATTGGGAACATGGAGTCTTAACCACTGGACAGCCAGGGAAATCCCTTTTGCCTCTTTATTTTAATTGAAGTATAGTTGATTTACAATATTGTGTTAATTTCTGCTGTACTACAAAGTGATTCAGTTAAACATATATATGTGTATATATGTATATATAAACACACACACATTCTTTTTTATATTCTTTTCCATTATGGTTTATCACAAGATATTGAATATAGTTCCCTGTGCTATACAGGAGGACCTTGTTGTTTACCCATTCTATATATACTAGTTTGTATATGCTATTTTCTTTATATAATTTTCATAACTCTTTCAAGTGCAAGGTGTCATTTTTTTAAATGTTTTGGAAGGCTATATTAATAAAGTCTAACAGCCAAAAGAAAAATGTCTATAATGAATGCACATCAAGCATGATATTATCTCTTGAAAGGTCTCCAGTGTTTGATAAGAATTTTTACAGGAAACTCTATTAGCTGGGAATGAAAATTTCAATAAAGAAGTATAATTTTCCTTCCTGAATCTTGTAGTTTTTTCAAGGTGATTTCAATTATTGGCAATTACAAAGGTTAAGATTCTTAGAGATTAGTTATCTTAACACTTTTCAGAAATAGTAAAGCCTAAAAAATTGGCATATTCTTCCCTATAATATAAAGAAATGAAACATCTTTCTTCTTTCCTTATTTTTCTTTTACCTTTTTTCTTCTTTTATACTTCCTAGTCATTCCCTTAACTTTTACCTTCTCTCTACTTTTTAATGTATCTTTATAAGAAAATTTCATTTTATGAAAATATTACCAGCAACACAAAGGTTTTTTTTTAATTCAGTTTAATTTAAAACCTGAGGAGATGAGCTGAATTTACCCTACATAGAAGAATATAGAAGAAATAAACAGGTAACCATGTGTTAAAATAAATTTAGATGTTTGGATAGTAATATTGATTTAAATATAAGTCTCTGGCAACAGAAAGCTGTTTTATTTACACCACTCAAGGGTTTACAAAAAGTGACTATGAATACACAGAAACTGTACAAAAGATAAATGTCAGAATACAAAGGACCTTTAAATTTAAATGAGATTATTCTATTCAAAAGCATAAAGACTTTGCCTTACATTTATCCTCTTATCATAACACTAAAATCCTTATTTAGCTTTTATCTGATTTTACCTATTTGCTTCTACATTATTAGGGGAATTCCAAAGTTGTAACAATGGCACTTGAATAATAAGAAAACATTCATTTTCATGTTCTAATTTTTAAAATCTTTTTGTTTGTTTGTTTTGTTTTGTTTTGTGTGTGTGTGTGTTTTGGTTTTGGTCACATTTTGTTTTGTTTTGGTATATTTGGTGGCATGTGGGATCTTAGTTCTCTGACCAGGAATCGAACCCAGGCCCCCTGAACTGGAGGCATGGAGTCCTAACCACTGGACCACCAGGGAATTCCCTGTTCTGATATTTTTAACAAAATATTTTCTATTTGAACCATATTAACCAAGATTGAATGAGACAACCTTATAGCTAAGGGTACTGCTTAAAATTCTCTATTCACTAGTCATTTCCTATAAAATGCTAGTAAGTTTCTAAGCTACAAGGCCTGAATGTTCATGTATAAATTGTAGGCAAATGGCTCGAACATGGTGTCCTGGCCACCTTGCTTTTCTCCACATAGGTCACATAGTCAAGGTCTGATTGCAGTCACCCGAGTTCTGGAAGAATGCCCTGTGATGTTCCCCTGGAACGGGGCAGTCTTGTGAGGAGCTGTTACAGGACGTTCCTCATCTGCCTCCCTATCTTCCAGAAGTCTTGCTATCTTGCCAAAAGTTCCCACAAAGCCATTTCTCATCTGTCCCCCCTGGATTGGGTAAGGCATGGGACTTTCAGCTTTGCTGCCTCCCCTTAGGGTACAGCTGCAGGCTTCTGTGTAAGTCATACAACTGCTTGTGTGTAGTTTAGAGAAGGGTTCTCAATGACAGAGTGACCCACCATGCATGTTTTCTGTCACCTGGCCCCTCTGGTTCAGTGTCACACAGTACTGACCTTGCTTTTACTGTCTATGTAAATAATAAATCCTTATGGTTCATTGTCTCCTTAGCAGCTGAATCTATGGAAATATGACAAACCAACTTAACTGCACTGCCGCTTAGGGACTGCGTGACCACTTGACAAATTGACACCCAACGTGGGGCAGGTAAAGTCATGATGCCTCCTTGGAGAAAAGACATAAAGGCAGTGTAGGCCAAGTTAGGGGTTATGAGAAAACCCCCTGGGATCTGGCAGTTCATGCTTTTTCTCTTTTCAGGGC
Organism: Phocoena phocoena; assembly: GCF_963924675.1. Classification (NCBI taxonomy): domain Eukaryota; kingdom Metazoa; phylum Chordata; class Mammalia; order Artiodactyla; family Phocoenidae; genus Phocoena; species Phocoena phocoena. The sequence goes on along the minus strand of NC_089240.1, from coordinate 41,584,372 downwards.
ACTGCCACATGTAAAAAGCACTCATGGGACAAACTCTGCCCTCCCCCTACAATTTGTCACCAGTGGATGAGTAATGATTTAGTGCAACTACCTCGACCTTATGAGGTCCAAAGCTTTCACTATATAGATGATGTCCTGTTGGTTAGCAAGTCAAAAGCCTTAGTGTCAGCAGCCCTGACTATGGTGTCATTTCATCTTTACCAGCAGGGGTAGCTGATCAACTCCAACAGCATCCAGAGTCCTGCTTGCCAAGTAAAGTTTCTTGGACTTATGTGGGTGGATTTACAACACACAATCTCTCTGGAAACCAAGTTTAGAAGTGTCTTACAAAATAGGGGACTGCTTGCCAAACTTATAACTTCTGGCAAAGTCTTGTGATTAAAGAGCCCCCATTATACCGGGCATTGGCCCCACTCTCTTCTAATAGATTAACATCAGATCTGTGACACACTTTCTGGTTATCAGTGGTGCCTCATCACAGTTGATATTTGTTCAAACTGTGTTATGTTTTACTTGATGGACATACACCCAAATGGTTCTAATGGATGCTGCTAAAAGTACTGGAATAACAGGTACTTTAAGTAGGCATAATACTTCTCTTGATTTCATGGAATGTTCCCAGTGGAGAAATGGCCACAACTAAAGCAGTAGCAGTAGAATAAGACACAACCAGGAGCCCACCTGGCTTCCACAGCCATATGGTGTCACCAAAATAACACAAATGGGGGAGAGGTGGCTGATCATTGTATTAAACAAAAACCTAATAGAGATGGAAGTGCTTTTAAAAAAATTCAACAGACTTCCATCCCACTTAGGCCAGTCAGACCTAATGAGGCTTTTGAACTACAAGTATCAGTGACTGACAATTATGCAGACTGGAGCCTGTAGGAAAAAGAAGTTACCACTAGGCCACAGTTCCCACCACCACCACCACCACCCCACCACTCCCGTGGCTTTGCACACGTCACTTCCCTTGACACATCAAGACTCCTGATAACTGGACCTGATTCATGGACAGATCAGCTAAATTAGAGTCTGACAGGGCATGCTGGGACACTTGCAGCAGTGCAACCACCAAAACAAAACAAAACAAAACAAAACAACCATTTGAAACTTTGCATGGAGCATGCAGACCAAGGAAAGGGCCCTGAATCCCTGAGGGTAGCACCAGCACAGATGTGGCAGGAGGCACTAGGAAACCAAAATCGTGCTCCCACCTCCCAGTCTCACACTTTCCATCCCACACCCAAGGGCACCATACAGAACCAGGAAATCAACATCTACCCCTGGCACCAACAAAGACTGATGTGGTGCTCCAGTGGCACCAGGCAAACAAAGCAGACCAGAATGACATTGCAAGGTCTCTGAAAACTAAATTATCATTGGAACCACAGCCCCAAAAGGTCAGGACCTATATGATAAACGTAAACAGAATGACTGCTAAAACAGAAGATTTAAATAGGATCCTGAGTCTCCTGACATGATAGACAAAATGTGCGGGATACAATAAAAAATCAGGGGCCATACCAAAAGCCAGAAAAATCACAATGTGAATGAAAAGACAATCAATAGAAGCCAATACCAAGATTAATCAGGTAATGGAACTATTTGACAAGGATTTTAAAGTAGTTATAAAAATGATTTAACAAGGAATTACAAATAAACTTGAAACAAATGAAGAAATAGAAATTCTCACCAAATATAAGATATAAAATAAGAACCAAATGGAAAGATAGAACTGAAAAATATAAGCAAAATTTAAAACTCAGGCAGAAAAGATCAATGGCAGGATGAATTTGACAGAGGAGAAGTGACCTTGAAGATAAACAATAGAAATTACCCAATCTGAAAAACAGAGAGAAAATACACTGAAGAAAAAAGGTGAATAGAGTCTCAGGGGCCTATATGGCAATAACAAAGATTTAAGATTCATATTATTAGACTGCCAGAAGTAGAGGAGAAAGAGAGTAGTGATGAAAAAGTATTTGAAGAAATAATGGTTGAAACCTTCCCAAATTTGGCAAGAGACGCAAACCTACAGATTTAAGAAGCTGAGAAAACCACAGTAGGAGGAACCAAAAGAAAGCCATGCCAATACATCATAATTAAGCTTTTGAAAACTGAAAACAAAGAAAAAAACTTGAAATCAACTAGAGGAAAATGATACATTATGTATAGGAGAACACTGATTAGAATAACAGTGAATTTCTCATCTGAAATCAGAGACTAAAGGACATGGAACATTTTTCAAGCACTGAAAGAAAAAAGCTGTCAATTGAGAATTGTATATTGGGCAAAATTATCCTTCAGGAATGAAAAGGAAATAAAGACATTCTCAGATGAAAGAAAAGTAAAACAATTTGTTGCTAGTAGATCTACCCTTCAAGAAGGGCTAAAGGAAGTTCTCCAAACAAAAATAAAATAATAACAGACAAAGGCTTCAGGAAGCAAAAAAAAGAACCACAGAATGGGTTAACATGGAGTGAATGTCTTTCTCCTCATGAGCTTTTTAAACCATATTTGATGATTTAAGCAAAAATAATAACATCTGATATGGAGTTCAGTGTATATAGAGGAAACACTTAGGACAATTATGTTTTAAAAGTCAGAAGGATATGGGCTTCCCGGTGGCGCAGTGGTTGAGAGTCCGCCTGCCGATGCAGGGGACGTGGGTTCATGCCCCGGTCCGGAAAGATCCCACATGCTGCGGAGCGGCTAGGCCGGCGAGCCATCGCCACTGAGCCTGCGCGTCCGGAGCCTGTGCTCCGCAATGGGAGAGGCCACAATAGTGAGAGGCCCGCGTACCACAAAAAAAAAAAAAAAAAAAAAAGTCAGAAGGATAAAGGGACCTAAAGTGAAATAAGTTTTCTCCACTTCAATCAAAGTGGTAAAACATTGCTATCAGTAGACTGTGATAAGTTATACCTGCACATTGTAATACCTAGAGCAACCACTAAGAAAACCACACAAGAGACATACTCAAAAATAATGTAAATAAATAAAAATGGAATTCTAAAAAATGCTTATGTACCCAAAGGAAGGCAAGAAGAAAGAAACAGAAGAATAAGAATCAGAGGGAACAAATAGAAAACAAATAATAAAATGGGAGACATAAACCCAAACATATCTCATTAATTACTTTAAGTTTAAATGGTCCAAATATACCAGAGATTGGCAGAGTGAATAGAAAACACAACCCAACTATATGCTGTCTACAAGAAATTCACTTCAGGGACTTCCTTGGTGGTCCAGTGGTTAAGACTCTGCGCTTCCACAGCAGGGGGCACAGGTTCGATCCCTGGTCAGGGAACTAAGATCTGCCTGTCATGCAGCATAGCCAAAAAAAAAAAAAAGAGAAAGAAAGAAAGAAAGGAAAAAGATAAGCAATGCAAACATACATTTTTTAAAAAGTAGACTTAAAAAAAAAGTAGACTTGAGCGCAAATAAACTTAGAGACAAAGAGAAACTTTGCATAATGATAAAAGAATCAGTCCACCAAGAAGACATAGCAATCCTAAATGTGTATGCACTAAAGAAAATAGCTTCAGGATACATGAAGCAAAAACTGATGGGGTTGAAAGGAGAAATAGATAAATCCACAATTATAATTGAGGACTTCAGCAATTAATAGAACTAGTGGAGAGAAATTCAGCAATGATAAAGAAGAACTAAACACCACCACTGATCAACAGAATCTAATTGATACTTATAAAACGTTCAACCCAACAGTAACAGAATATACATTCTTTTCAAGTGCCCATGGAATATATTTACCAAGATGGACCATTACCTGAGCCATAAAACAAATCTCAACAAATTTAGAAGAATTTGTTGCATATAGCATGTACATATATCATATGGTCTTGACTATATGGAATCAAACTAGAAACCAATAAAAAGAGACAACAGGAAAACCTCTAAAACACTTATTTAAAAACATGCTTCTCAGTCATCTATGGGTCAAGATGGAAGTCAAAAGGAAATTTTTACAAATACATAGAATTGAAAGAAAAGAGAAAATACAACATCAAAATATGTGCAGTGCACTAAAGCAGTGCTGAGAGGGATAGTCACAGCACTAGATGCTTACATTAGAAAAGAGGAAAGTTCTCAAATCAATAATCAAAGTTCCTACCCCAAGAAACTAGAAAAAGAAGAGCAAAAATAAATCCAAAGCAAGCAGAAGGAAGGAAATAATAATAATAAGAGCAAAACTCAATAAAATTGAAAACAAAAATGATAAAATCAATGAAATAAAAAGATAGATCTTTGAAAAGATTGATAAAATTGAAAAACCTCTAGAAAGACTGAGAAAGATAAAAAGAGAGACGATACAAATCACCAGTATCGGGAATAAGACGGGATTATCTCTACAGATCCTGTAACTATTAAAAGGATTATAAGATAATATCAATACTATGAACAACTGTAGGCTCATAAACTCAACAACTTAGAAGAAATGCACTGAATACTCCAAAACCACAAACTACCCAACTCATCTAAACAGTCCTATAACCATCAAAGAGATTGGATTTGTTATTTTTAGCCCTCAAAACGGAAATCTCCAGGATCAGATGTTTTCCCTGAAGAATTCCACCAAATGTTTTAAAGAGAAATTAGCACCAATTTTATAAAATCTCTTCCAGATAAGAGAACACTTCCTAACTCATTTTATGAGGCCAGTTTTACCTTGCTATCAAAACCAGAAAAAAAGGACAAAAAGGAAAAGAAAAGTACAGATTGCTACCTCTCTTGAATTTATCCACAGAAATTCAACAAAACATTAGCAAATCAAATATTGCAATGTTTATAAAGAATTATACACCACAGTTGGGGCTTCCCTGGTGGCACAGTGGTTAAGAATCCGCCTGCCAATACAGGGGACACGGGTTCAAGCCCTGGTCCAGGAAGATCTCACATGATGCAGAGCAACTAAGCCCGTGCTCTGCAACAAGAGAAGCCACCGCAATGAGAAGCCTGCACACCGCAATGAACAGTAGCCCCCGCTCACCTCAACTAGAGAAAAGCCTGCGCACAGCAATGAAGACCCAACGCAGCCAAAAATAAAATAAATAAATTTATTTTAAAAAAAGAATTATACACCACAACCAAGTGAGATTTATTCCAGGTATGAAAGAAAGGCTGGTTCAATGTTCAAAAATCAACCAATATCAGCCACCATATCAAGAAAAATTATATAATCATATCAATTGATGGGGAAAAACAAAAAAAACCCAAAACAGGATTTGACAAACTCTAACAGCCAGATTTCTGGTTCCTGGAGATGATGGAGTGGACATGCTTCTCCCTATTTCTACCACCAAGTACAGCTAAAAACCTGGATATTGTATATAAACGAGACTCTAGAAGACTCTGAAAGGTGGAGAAAAGACAGCAGACTGGCTAGTGTCTCGAGACTCAAGGAATGACATAGTGGTGAGTTCCCTGGCTTTTCTTTTGCGTAATAGATCCAAGACAAGGTGATGGAGAAACCAGCAACCCCAAAACACTAAGTAGTGCAGACAAGAAAAGACCCAGAAAACCCTTTTCTCCCAAAGGGTCAGGCGAGAGGCAGCCTAATAAGAGAGCAAGAAGGTGAATGTCGGGAATGATAAACTTGCTATGTGTACCTGTGTTAAGGAAAATCTAAAATCCTCCTACCTTTCTCCTTTACTTTCATACAGAACACCACTTCTGATAACTTTTTTTTTTGCCTGTGTGGCTTGCAGGATCGTAGCTCCCCGACCAGAGATTGAACCCAGGCCCTTGGCAGTGAAAGCGCAGAGTCCTAACCACTGGACCGCCAGGGAATTCCCACTTCTGATAATTCTGGTCACCAAATATGTGGAGGTTTTTCCCCCACCAAGCAATTCTCTGTGACACCATCTGGGTGTCTTACGACTTAATTCTGACACACACATCTACCTGGAGATCACATCAGATCCCACGGGTTAAGGGCTGAGTCCCATGAGACTGCCCCCACAACTTCAGATGCCAATCGAAAGTAGTAGGTCCCCAGGTTACCCACCACTTCTGTCTGACTCAGCTACACATGAGAGATTTCCATGACCTCTTCCCCCTTGGATTCACTAAAGAGGCTCACAGAACTCAGGGAAACACTCACGTTTATCAGTTTATCAAACGATATGATAAAGGATACAGAGGAACAGCCAGATGAAGAGACACACAGGGTGAGATCTGGGAGGGTCCTGAGCACAGGAGCTTCATCCCCATGGAGTTGGGCTGCATCACCCTCCTGGTATGTGAATGGTTCACCCACCTGAAAGCTCCCAGAACTCCACGCTATTGGGATTTTATGGAGGCTTCCTCACGTAGGCATGACTGATCATTAACTCCATTACCAGCCCTCTCCCCTCTCTGGAGGATGGAGGTTGGGGCTGAAAATGCCAAGCTCCTAATCATGGTTTGGTCTTTCTGGTGACCATCCAGGAGCCCACCCAGAGCCACCTCATTAGAAATTCCAAAGGATTTAGGAGCTCCGTGTCAGGAACCAGGGTGAAAGACCAAATATTAGAAGAAAAGATTCTCCTGTGCTCTTATCACTTAAGAAATTACAAGGGGACTTCCCTGGTGGCACAGTGGTTAAGAATCCACCTGCCAATGCAGGGGACACGGGTTCAAGCCCTGGTCCAGGAAGATCCCACATGCTGTGGAGCAACTAAGCCCATGCACCGCAACTACTGAGCGTGCACTCTAGAGCCCGTGAGCCACAACTACTGAGCCCGTGTGCCACAACTACTGAAGCCCGTGTGCCTACAGCCCGTGCTCTGCAACAAGAGAAGCCACCGCAATGAGAAGCCCGTGCACTGCAATGAACAGTAGCCCCCACTCACCTCAACTAGAGAAAAGCCCGCACACAGCAACAAAGACCCAACGCAGCCAAAAATGAATTAATTAATTTTTAAAAAAACTTCAAAAACAAAAAAAAATTACAAGGGTTTTGGGAGCTCTGTGCCAGAAACTGGGGGTAAAGACCAAATGTATATTTCTTATTATAAATCACAATATCACAGTAACAAAGGCAGAGAAGCTACTTACATTTCTGGCCATGCGTGATCTGTCTAAATATTTCATCCAGGGAAAAATAAATCAAAGAGATTATTTTCAGTATAAAAGGGATTCAAAATTTATATGGCTTAACCATGGAGATATGCATTAGCCTATGTGCCTGTAGGCCACAGGCACATAGTAATATTACTAATAAGATTTATACATTAGAAAGTTTTTTAAATGTAAAAGACAATTGTCTTTTTTTGTTAATTTACTAATAATGGAAATCTGCCTTTGAAAAGAAACTCTGAATATATCTTAGAGTAGGGGCTGGCAAACTGTGGCTGTGACCAAATACGGGCCACTGTCTCTTTTTGTAAATAAAATTGTTTGGGTTTTTTTGCCATGCTGCATGGCATATGGGATCTTAGTTCCCCATCCAGGGATCGAACCCATGCCCCCTGCAATGGAAGCACAGAGTCTTAACCACTGGATCGCCAGAGAAGTCCCATCATTTTGTAAATAAAGTTTTATTGGAAAACACACAAATGGCATTTCTATATACTAATTGTAATCAAAGGTAAAAACACAATACCATATACAATTGCTCCCCCAAAAATTAAATACTTAGGTATATAGTTAACAAAACATGTACAGGGTCTGTATGCTAAAAATTACAAAATACTGATGACGGAAATCAGAGGAGCTCTAAATAACTGGAAAGATACATTGTGTTATGGATTGGAAGACTCAACGTGGTAAGAAATGTCAATTCCCCTCAAACAGATCTATAGGTTAATGCAATTACTATGAAAATGTCATCGATATAGACAAGCTTTTTCTAAAATTTATATGGAAAAGCAAAGGCTAAAATAGCTAAAACAATTTTGGAAAAAGAAAAAAAAGCAGGAGGAACCACTCCACCTGATATTAAGGCTTACTATAGAGCTACAGGGATCAAGAGTGTGGTACTGGCAGAGGCAAATAGATCAATGGAACAGAATGGAGAGTCCAGACATAGACCCACACAAATACGCCCAATTGACTTTTGTCAAGGAAGTGAAAGCAATTCAACAGAAGGACAGCCTGGTCAACAAATGGCGCTGGAGCAAGTGGATATCAATGGGAAAAAACCTGGAACCTCACACCTTACACAAAATTAACTCGAAATGGATCACGGACTTAAATGTAAAACATAAAACTTTAAAACTTTTAAAAGAAAACATAGGAGAAAATCTTCAGGACATCAGCCTAGACAAAGAGTTCTTATACATGACACCAAAAACAATCCATAAAAGGGAAATGTAACTAACTGGGTTTCATTAAAATTAAAAATTTTCACCTTGGGAGGGACTCTGTTAAGAGAATGAAAACACAAGCTACATACTGGGAGAAAATAATTGCAAGATGTATATCTGACAAAGGACTTGTATCTAAAATATGTAAAGAACACTCAAAACTCAACAGTGAAAACCAAAAAAATCCAATTAGAAAATGGGCAGAAGGCATGAAGAGACATTTTACCAAAGAGGATATACAGATGGCAAATACTGATGTTGGACATCATTAACCATCAGGGAAATGAAAATGAAAACCACAGTGACATATACCTACGCAACTATCAAAATGGCTAAAATAAAAAATAGTTACAACACTAAACACTGGAGAGGATGCAGAGATCACCTACATATTGCTGGAGAGAATTTCAAATGGTACAGCTACTTTGGAAAATAATTTGAGTTTGGCAGTTTCTTATAAAACTAAATATGTGGGCTTCCCTGGTGGCGCAGTGGTTTAGAATCCACCTGCCAATGCAGGGGACATGGGTTCGATCCCTGGGCCAGGAAGATCCCACATGCCATGGAGCAACTAAGCCCATGTGCCACAACTACTGAGCCTGCGCTCTAGAGCCCGAGAGCCACAACTACTGAGTCTGCGTGTCACAACTACTGAAGCCCACACGCCTAAAACCCATGCTCCACAAGAGAAGCCACCACAATGAGAAGCCCATGCACCACAATGAAGAGTAGCCCCCGCTCGCTGCAACTAGAGAAAGCCCGAGCACAGCAGAAAGAACCCAATGCAGCCAAAGATAAATAAATAAATTTATTTTAAAAAATTAAAAAAATAAAACTAAACCTGCAACTACTATATGACCCAGCATTGCATTCCTGGGCATTTATCCCAGAGAAATGAAAACTTATGTTCACTCCAAAACCTGTATATGAAATGGTCTTAACAGCTTTATTCATAATACCTAAAACTGGAATTATCCGAGATATCCTTCAGTGAATGAATGATTAAACAAACGGTGGTAACATCCATATGATGGAATATACTTAGCAATTAAAAGGAATAAACTGGGACTTCCTTGGTGGTCCAGTGGGTAAGACTACATGCTCCCAGTGCTGGGGGCCCAGTTCCATCCCTTGTCTGGGAAATAGATCCCGCATGCATACTGCAACTAAGTGTTCACATGCCGCAACTGAGAAGTCCTCATTCCACAACTGAGAAGTCTGCATGCCACAGCTAAGAAGTCCAAATGTCACAACTAAAGATCCTGCATGCTGCAACTAAAGATCCCGCATGCTGCAACTAAGACCTGGTGCAACCTAAATAAATAAATAAATATTATAAAATAAATAAATAAATAAAAGGAATAAACTATTGACACACGGAACAACTTAGTTGGATCTCAAAAGAATTGTAATGAGTGAAAAAAGCCAATCTCAAAAGGTTTAATATTGTTTGGCTCTATTTATGTAACATTCTTGCAATAACACAATTATAGAAATGGAGAAGAGATTAGTGGTTGCCAAGGGGACAGGGAGGTGGGTGGGGGACTATAAAGGCACAGCACAGGGCTCTTTGTGTTGATGGAACTGTTCTGTGTCTGTGTAGTGGTTACATGAATCTACACATGTGATAGAACTGCACAGCACTACACATACACACACACACACACGACATGTAAAGCTTATGAAATATGAATGTCAGTGGATTGTACCAATGTCAATTTCCTCATTTTGATATTGTACCATAGTTATGGGAAAGCTGGGTAAAAGATACATGCAACCCCTTTGTACTTTTTTTTTTGTGCAGGAACCCCTTTGTACTTTTTGTGCAAGGTCATGTGAATTATTATTTCAAAATTAAAAGAAAACCTGTGCATGGAGAGGGGAACTGTACTCAATGGACAGAGTTGCAGGCTGTGGAGCTTGCCCTGGACTCATGGACAGTAGCCTGGTATCAAGGCCACTGGATGACCAGCCTCCATGGGAACAAACATTATGGCAGCAGATCACACAAGACCCACATCTCTGTTTGTGACCCATGTGGTGGATGCCTATGGAATGGGACCCTTTCGGGATTTGCAGCAATGGATCAACAAGCTGGTTAGCCCCACACTGCCCAGGTAAGGATCATGGGTGCCTGGACACAGTCCTGCACAGGGTACAGTAACTCTGCTATAGTTCAGGACTGGGCCCCAGAGCAAGACCTGGTGATTTCAGAACACAAAGCCAAAGAAGTCTGGCCAATGTGCTGAGACTGCCAGTTACACAGTTGGGTGGCAAGGAGAGCTTCAGGGCACTGGACCTGGCCCATCTTGACAATAGACCCTCCAGGCCCCTTCCCTCCTGTCGCATGAGGTTGGCTGGGCACCAACTGCAGTAGGCACGTTTTTAGGGCATGGCACTGCTACCCCTGTCTGTACAGCAGGAGGGGACATGCTATCCAAGGACTCCTAGATGGGTGGTGCTACATTTTGGATTCCCCAAATACACCCGGTCACCACCAAATGGTGCCACCTTTTAGCAAACATCACTGGGTAGGGGGCCATACACTGAACATTTCAGGGATGAATGCCATTAAAAAATAAAATGGACTTATGAAAGAAAAAACTAAAAATAAAAGATAAGTGGTAGGGGCTTCCCTGGTGGCACAGTGGTTGAGAATCTGCCTGCTAATGCAGGGGACACGGGTTCGAGCCCTGGTCTGGGAAGATCCCACATGCCATGGAGCAACTAGGCCTGTGAGCCACAACTATTGAGCCTGCACATCTGGAGCCTGTGCTCTGCAATAAGAGAGGCTGTGATAGTGAGAGACCCACACACTGCGATGAAGAGTGGCCCCCGCTTGCCACAACTAGAGAAAGCCCTTGCACAGAAACGAAGACCCAACACAGCCAAAAATAAATAAATAAACAAATGTGGGGTTAAAAAAAAAAAAAGATAAGTGGTATTTACAGTAGCCAGGACATGGAAGCAAGCTAAATGCCCATCGACGAAGGAATGGATAAAGAAAATGTGGTACATATACATACAGAGTGACGTCAGAAAGAGAGAAACAAATACTGTATGCTAACACATATACATGGAATCTAAAAGAGAAAATGGTTCTGATGAACCTAAGGGCAGGACAGGAATAAACATGCAGATGTAGAGAATGGACTTGAGGACACGGGGAGGGGGAAGGGTAAGCTGGGACAAAGTGAGAGAGTGGCATGGACATATATACACTACCAAATGTAAAATAGATAGCTAGTGGGAAGCAGCCACATAGCACAGGGAGATCAGCTCAGTGCTTTGTGACCACCTAGAGGGGTGGGATATGGAGGGTGGGAGGGAGACACAAGAGGGAGGAGATATGGGGATATAGGTATATGTATAGCTGATTCACTTTGTTATAAAGCAGAAACTAACAGACCATTGTAAAGCAATTATACTCCAATAAAGATGTTAAAAAATATATATTGAGAAAATGACTATCATACCCATAGTAATCTACAGATTCAATGCAATCTCTATCAAACTACAAATGGATTTTTTTCAAAGAACTAGAACAGAAAATTTTACAATTTGTATGGAAACACAAAAAAACCCTGAATAGCCAAAGCAATTTTGAGAAAGAAAAATAGAGCTGGAGGAGTCAGGCTTGCTGACTTCAGACTATACTACAAAGCTACAGTAATCAAGACAGTATAGTATTGGCACAAAAACAGAAATATAGACGAATGGAACAGGATAGAAAACCCAGAGATAAACCCACACACCTATGGTCACCTAATCTATGACAAAGGAGGTAGGAATACACAATGGAGAAAAGACAGCCTCTTCAATAAGTGGTGCTGGGAAAACTGGACAGCTACATGTAAAACAATGAAATTAGAAAACTCCCTAACACCTTACACAAAAATAAACTCAAAATGGATTAAAGACCTGAATGTAAGGCCAGACACTGTAAAACTCTTAGAGGAAAACATAGGCAGAACACAGCTTGATGTAAAATGCAGCAAGGTCTTTTTTGACCCAGCACCTAGAGTAATGAAAATAAAAACAAAAATAAACAAATGGGACCTAATCAAACTTAAAAGCTTTTGCCCAGCAAAGGAAACCATAAGTAGGACAAAAGGACAGCCCTCAGAATGGGAGAAAATATTCGCAAACAAAGCAACGTACAAAGGATTAATCTCCAAAATATACAAAACAGCTCATGCAGCTAAATACCAAAAAAACCAACATACAACCCAATCAAAAAATGGGCAGAAGACCTAAACAGACATTTCTCCAAAGAAACTTACAGATGGTCAAAAAACACATGAAAAGGTGCTCAACATCACTAAGTATTAGAGATATGCAAATCAAAACTACAATGAAGTATCATCTCACACAAGTCAAAATGGCTATCATTAAAAAAATCTACAAACAATAATGCTGGAGAGGGTGTGGAGAAAAGGAAACCCTCTTGCCCTGCTGGTGGGAATGTAAATTGATACGGACACTATAGAGAACAGTCTAGAGGTTCCTTAAAAAACTAAAAAATAGAACTAACATGTGACCCAGCAATCCCACTACTGGGCATATACCCAGAGAAAATCCATAATTTAAAAAATACATGCACCCCAATGTTAATTGCAGCACTATTTACAATAGCCAGGACATGGAAGCAACCTAAATGTCCATCAACAGAGGAATGGATAAAGAAGATGTCGTACATATATACAATGGAATATTACTCAGCCATAAAAGGAGCAAACTGGGTCATTTGTAGAGATGTGGATGGACCTAGAGATTGTCATACAGAGTGAAGTAAGTCTGAAGGAGAAAAACAAATATCCTATATTAACACATATATGTGGAATTGAGAAAAATGGTATAGATGATCTTATTTGCAAAGCAGAAATAGAGACACAGATGTAGAGAACAAATGTATGGACACCGAGAGGGTGGGATGAACTGAGAGATTGGGATTGACAATATATACACTACTGATACTATGTATAAAATAGGTAACTAATGAGAACCTACTGTATAGCTCAGGGAACCCTACTCAATGCTCTGTGGTGACCTAAATGGGAAGGAAATCCAAAAGAGAGGGGATATATGTATACATATAGCTGATTCACTTTGCTGTACAGTAGAAACTAACACAACATTGTAAAGCAACTATACTCCAAAAAAAAGTAATTAAAAAAAAATAAAAAGGACTTCCCTGGTGGCACAGTGGTTAAGAATCCACCTGCTGATGCAGGGAACATGGATTCGAGCCCTGGTCCAGGAAGATCCCACATGCTGTGGAGCAACTGAGCCCATGCGCCATGACTACTGAGCCTGCTCTCTAGAGCCCGCGAACCACAACTGCTGAGTCCACATGCCACAACTACTGATACCCGTATGCCTGTGCTCCACAAGAAGAGAAGCCAGTGCAATAAGAAGCCCATGCACCGCAACAAAGAGTAGCCCCCGACTAGCCACAACTAGAGAAAGCCCGAGTGCGGCAACGAAGACCCAAAACAGCCAAATAAATAAAATTATATTAAAAAAATTTTTTTAATAAAATGGCACGATTTGAGCATCAAAAAAATCACTATGCTACAAATAATCAGTACTGGAGAGGGTGTGGATAAAAGGGAACGCTCCTATACAGTTGGTGGGAATGTAAATTGGTGCCACTATGGAAAACAGTACAGAGGTTCCTTAAAAAACTAAAAATAGAACTACCCTATGATCCAGCAATCCCACTCCTGGCCATATATCTGGAAAAGATGAAAACTCTAATTCAAAAAAATATATGCACCCCAATGCTTATATCAGCACTATTTACAATAGCCAAGACATGGAAGCAACCCAAGTGCCCATCAACAGACTATTGGCTTAAGAGATGTGGTATTTATATACAATGGAATACTACTCAGGCTCAGAAAATGAAATACTGCAACAGCAACATGGATGGACCTAGAGAATATCATACTAAGTGAAGTAAGTCAGACAGAGAAAGACAAATATCATATGATATCACTTGTAGGTGGAATCTAAAAAATAATACAAACGAATCTATTTACAAAACAGAAACATGGCTTCCCTGTTTCTGACTACTGAGCCTGTGCTCTAGAGCCCGCAAGCCACAACTACTGAAACCTGCTCGCCTAGAGCCCGTGCTCCACAACAAGAGAAGCCACCGCAATGAGAAGCCCGTACATCGCAACAAAGAGTAGCCCCCGCTCGCCTCAAGTAGAGAAAGCCCGCACTCAGCAACAAAGATCCAATACAGCCAAAAATAAATAAAAATAAATAAATTAAAAAAAACAGAAACAGACTCACAGACATAGAAAACAAACTTATAATTACCACAGCGGAAAGGGGGGGGGGGAAGAGGGATAAATTAGGAGTATGGGACTAATAGATACACACTACTATATATAAAATAGATAAGTAACAAGGATTTACTGTATAGCACAGGGAACTATATTCAATATCTTGTAATAACCTATAATGGAAAATAATCTGAAAAAACTGTAACTGAGTCACTTTGCTGTACTTGAAACTAACACAATATTGTAAACCATCTACAGTAAAAAACATTTTTTAATCACAATGGATACACATTAAATACCTAAAAATCCATGAATTCCTAATGATATTAAACAATGAAGGTCTCTAGGAAACCAATTCTCTGAAAATTAATAAATGATAAAGTATCCTTTTGTTTTTTAACATTAACTCTTTTTTAAACTGAATTATAGTTAATTTACAATATTGTGTTAGTTTCAAGTGTATGGCAAAGCGATTCATTTACACACACATGTGTATGTGTATATATATATATATTATATATATAAATTTTCAGATTCTTTTCCATTATAGGTTATTATAAGATATTGAGTATGGTTCGCTGTGCTACACAGTAGGTCCTTGTTGTTTACCTATTTTATATATAGTAGTATGCATACATTAATCCCAAACTCCTAATTTATCTCTCCCTCCCCCCAACCCTGCTATCCCCTTTGGTAACCATAAGTTTGTTTTCTATGTCTGTGAGACTATTTCTGTTTGTAAATCCTGACTTTCTTTTCATGAAACATATTTCAGGGTGAAAATAGTAGCTGGTAAGGAAAAGGTCTCCTTTATAAAATAATCCCAGCTAACGAATGCAGAATGATTGCTAGAATTAGACCACTACTTTCCAACCACTACTGAAATAATGAATTTAGACAATTATCTTCAGTGGCTGCTAAAGTCAACAGGAGAAAGGCTAGTAGGAAATGCCACAATGGAGGGATCAGGCTGAGATCACCTGCAAACACAAATCAATCCCAGCATCAGTTAAAAAGATAAAATCACACATGATGAAATGCAAAAGAAAGTGCATAACACTGCATGAAATGATTCTTTCCCTTAAAAAATAATTAAACTGAATCTACTCAAGCCTCTAGCTCTAAATGCCAGTGAACAGGAAACATGGGGAGGGGAAAACACAATAAAAACCCCCTTAAAGAAGCAATCATCAGGACTTGCCTGGTGGCGCAGTGGTTGAGAGTCCACCTGCCAAAGCAGGGGACACGGGTTCGAGCCCTGGTCCAGGAAGATCTCACATGCAGCGGAGCAACTAAGCCCGTGCGCCACAACTACTGAGCCTGCACTCTAGAGCCCGTGAGCCACAACTACTGAAGCCCGCAAACTTAGAGCCCGTGCTCTGCAACTAGAGAAGCCACCGCAATGAGAAGCCCACGCACCACAACAAAGAGCAGCCCCCGCTTGCCGCAACTGGAGAAAGTCCACCCACAGCAACGAAAGCCCAACACAGACAAAATAAATAAACAATAAAATAAAAGGTATTAAAAATAAATCAAAAAGAAGCAATCATCTAAATCCATTTGTCAATCAGACAAATGATTTAGTTTCTCCAATAAATCAATGGTATTTAAAATTGGGGGGGAGGGGTGTATAGAGGATTTACAGGAAGGGAGATTCAAGAGAAAAATATCCAGTAGCAATAAATGACCTTTGGATATAGATTTAACAAAGCTACTGTAAATAGACATTTTAAAGACAATCATGGAAATTTGAATATGGACTGAGTATTAGATAATATAAAGAAGTATTGTTAATCTTATTAAGTAAATATAATGGCCTAGTGGTTCCTTATATAATGTACCTATGAGTTAGGGATACAGAATGAGGTATTTATCTGTGTAATGCCAGGATGGCTGGGATTGCTTGAATATGCCCCAGTGAAAAATGTGGGTGAGGAGAAAAGATCAAACAAAACTGGCAGAATGGTATTAATTGTTGAAGCTTAGGAATAGAGCCATGCACGGTTTTTGTGTGTGTGTGTGTGTTTTTACTATCTTCTACTTTAAATCTATTTGAAAATTTCAATAATAAAAGAAAAAAGACAGAAGCCAACGTGAAAGAGTTCCAACTGGCTCCTTCTAAACTGAACAGTTTGAGCAATAGAAGAAATAATGACTGCAATGAATTGAAAAGCACTGAATATATAACAAGTTCAATAAAATATAGAAAATGACAACAGTAAAGTCTTAAGAAATATAAAAGCGCCTTAGGACACTGCATTGCCACTCCTGACCCTCTCTCGTGCTCTCCGACTGCCAGCAATGGCGGATATGGACCCCACGCTCCAGTGCCATGCATTTTCAGGGCTAGTTGATTTGGCAGCCATGTGGCTGACAGGGTCTTGGTGCTCTGGCCTGGTGTCAGGCCTAAACCTCTGAGGTGGGAGAGCCAAGTACAGGACATTGGACCACCAGAGATCTCCCTGCCCCACATAATATCAATTGTCGAGAGCAGAGATCTCCATCTCAATGCTAAGACCTAGCTCCACTCAATGACCAGCAAGCTCCAGTACTGGACACTCCACGCCAAAAAACTAACAAGACAGGAACACAACCCCACCCATTAGCAGAGAGTCTACTTAAAATCATAATAAGTTCACAGACAGCCCAAAACACACCACACGATGTGGCCCTGCCCGCCAGAAAGATAAGATCCAGCCTCATCCATCAGTACACAGGCACCAGTCTCCTCCACCAGGAAGCTTACACAACCCACTAAAGCAGCCTTACCTACTGGGGGCAGACACCAAAAACAATGGGAGATACAAACCAGCAGCCTGCGAAAAGGAGACCCCAAACACAGTTAGTTAAGCAAAATGAGAAGACAGAGAAATACACAGCAGATGAAGGAGCAAGGTAAAAACTCACCAGACGAAACAAATGAAGAGAAAATAGGCAGTCTACCTGAAAAGGAATTCAGAGTAATGATAGTAAAGATGAACCAAAATCTTGGAAATAGAATGGAGAAAATACAAGAAATGTTTAACAAAGGCCTAAAAGAACTAAAGAGCAAACAAACAATGATGAACAATACAATAAATGAAATTAAAAATAATCTAGAAGGAATCAATAGCAGAATAACTGAGGCAGAAGAATGGATAGGTGACCTGGAAGATAAAATAAGGGAAATAAACTACTGCAGAGCAGAATAAAGAAAAAAGAATGAAAAGAATTGAGGACAGTCTTAGAGACCTTTGGGACAACATTAAACACACCAACATTCGAATTATAGGGGTCCCAGAAGAAGAGAAAAAGAAAGGGACTGAGAAAATATTTGAAGAGATTACAGTTGAAAACGTCCCTAATATGGGAAAGGAAATAGTCAATCAAGCCCAGGAAATACAGAGAGTCCCATACAGGATAAATCCAAGGAGAAACATGCTGACACATATTAATCAAACTATCAAAAATTAAATACAAAGAAAAAAGATTAAAAGCAGCAAGGGAAAAGGAACAAATAACATACAAGGGAATCCCCATGAGGTTAACAGCTGATCTTTCAGCAGAAACTCTGCAAGCCAGAAGGGAGTGGCAGGACATATTTAAAGTGATGAAAGGGAAAAACCTACAACCAAGATTACTCTACCCGGCAAGGATCTCATTCAGATTCAACAGAGAAATTAAAACCTTTACAGACAAGCAAAAGCTAAGAGAATTCAGCATCACCAAACCAGCTTTACAACAAATGCTAAAGGAACTTCTCTACCCAGGAAACACAAGAGAAGGAAAAGACCTACAATAACAAACCCAAAACAGTTAAGAAAATGGTAATAGGAACATACATATCGATAATTACCTTAAAGGTAAATGGATGAAATGCTCCAACCAGAAGACATAGACTGGCTGAATGGATACAAAAACAAGACCTGTATATATGCTGTCTACAAGAGACCCACTTCAGACCTAGAGACACATACAGACTGAAAGATAGTCCATGCAGATGGAAACCAAAAGAAAGCTGAAGTAGCAATTCTCATATCAGACAAAATAGACTTTAAAATAAAGACTATTAGAAGAGACAAAGAAGGACACTACATAATGATCAAGGGATCGATCCAAGAAGAAGATATAACAATTGTAAATATTTATGCACCCAACATAGGAGCACCTCAATACATAAGGCAAATGCTAACAGCCATAAAAGGGGAACTCAACAGTAACACATTCATAGTAGGGGACTTTAACACCCCACTTTCATCAATGGACATGATCATCCAATATGAAAATAAATAAGGAAACACAAGCTTTAAATGATACATTAAACAATATAGGGGGGACCTTGAAGATGGCGGAAGAGTAAGACGCGGAGATCGCCTTCCTCCCCACGGATACACCAGAAATACATCTACACGTGGAACAACTCCTACAGAACACCTACTGAAGGCTGGCAGAAGACCTCAGACCTCCCAAAAGGCAAGAAACTCCCCACGTACCTGGGTAGGGCAAAAGAAAAAACAGAGACAAAAGAATAAGGACGGCACCTGCACCAGTGGGAGGGAGCTGTGAAGGAGGAAAAGTTTCCACACACTAGGAAGCCCCTCCGCGGGCGGAGACTGCGGGAGGCGGAGGGGGGAGCTTCGAGACCGCGGAGTAGTGCACAGCGACGGGTGCCGATGGCAAAGCGGGGAGATTCCTGCACAGACGATTGGTGCCGACCAGCACTCACCAACCCGAGAGGCTTGTCTGCTCACCCGCCGGGGCGGGCGGGGCTGCGAGCTGAGGCTCGGGTTTCGGTTTTGGACGGAGCGCAGGGAGAGGACTGGGGTTGGCAGCTTGAACATAGCCTGAAGGGGTTAGTGCACCACGACTAGCCGGGAGGGAGTTCGGGGAAAAGCCTGCACCTGCCGAAGAGGCAAGAGACTTTTTCTTCCCTCTTTCTTCCTGGTGCGCGAGGAGAGGGGTTTAAGAGCGCTGCTTAAAGGAACTCCAGAGACGGGCGCGAGCCGCGGCTAAAAGTGCGAACCCCAGAGACGGGCGCGAGCCGCGGCTAAAAGCGCGAACCCCAGAGACGGGCGCGAGCCGCGGCTAGAAGCCCGGACCCCAGAGACGGGCGCGAGCCGCGGCTAAAACCGCGGACCCCAGAGACGGGCGGGAGACGCTAAGGCTGCTGCTGCCGCCACCAAGGGGCCTGTGTGCGAGCACAGGTCACTCTCCACACCCCTCTTCCGCGGAGCCTGTGCAGCCCGCCACTGCCAGGTTCCCGGGATCCAGGGACAACTTCCCCGGGACAACGCACGGCGGGCCTCAGGCTGGTGCAACGTCACGCCGGCCTCTGCCGCAACGTCATGCTGCCTCTGCTGCCGCAGGCCCGCCCCGCACGCAGTGCCCCTCCTTCCCCCATCCCCCAACCCCCGGCCTGAGTGAGCCGGAGCCCCCAAATCAGCGGCTCCTTTAACCCCGTCCTGTCTGAGCAAAAAACAGACGCCCTCCAGCGACCTACACACAGAGGCAGGGCCAAATCCAAAGCTGAGCTCCTGTGAGCTGTGAGAACAAAGAAGAGAAAGGGAAATCTCTCCCAGCAGCCACAGAAGCAGCGGATTAAAGCTCCACAATCAACTTGATATACCCTGCATCTGTGGAATACCTGAATAGACAAGGAATGATCCCAAATTGAAGAGGTGGAATTTAGGAGCGAGATCTATGATTTTTTCCCCTTTTCCTCTTTTTGTGAATGTGTACGTGTATGTTTCTGTGTGAGATCTTGTCTGTATACTCTTGCTTCCACCATTTGTCCTAGGGCTCTATCCGTCCATGGTTTTTTTAAAAAAATTTTTTTCTTAATAATTAATTTTAATTGTAATAACTTTATTATACTTTACCTTCGTTCTTTCTTTCTTTCCTTCCTTCCTTGCCTCCTTTAGACAACGAATCACCCCAAATTGAGGAGGTGGTCTCTGAGAGCAAGATTTATGATTTTTCCCCCTTTACCTCTTTTTGTGAGCGTGTATGTGTATGCTTCTGTGTAAGATTTTCTCTGTATAGCTTTGCTTCCAACATTTGTCCTAAGGTTCTATCCGTCCCTTTTTTTCTTTTAAATATTTTTTAATTCAATAACTATATTATACTTTATTTTATTTTTACTGTATCTTCTTTCTTTCTGTCTTTTTTCCTTCTTTCCCTCCTTCCTTCCTTCCTTCCTCCCTCCATCCCTCCCTCCCTCCTTTCTTTCCTTCTTTGCTTCTTTCTTCCTTCCTTCCTTTCCTCCTTTCCTTCTTTCTTTCCTCATACTTCTACTAATTCTCTCTACTTTTTCTCCCTTTTATTCTGAGCCGTGTGGATGAAAGCTCTTGGTGCTCCAGCCCAGGAGTCAGGGCTCTGCCTCTGAGGTAGGAGAGCCAACTTCAGGACACTGGTCAACAAGAGACCTCCCAGCTCCACATAATATTAAACGGTGGAAATATCCCAGAGACCTCCATCTTAACACCAGCACCCAGCTTCACTCAACGACCAGCAAGCCACAGTGCTGGACAACCTATGCCAAACAACTAGCAAAACAGGAACACAACCCCACCCATTAGCAGAGAGGCTGCCTAAAATCATAATAAGGCCACAGACACCCCAAAACACACCACCAGACGTGAACCTGCCCACTAGAGAGACAAGATCCAGCCTCATCCAGCACAACACAGGCACTAGTCCCCTCCACCAGGAAGCCTACACAACCCACTGAAACAACCTTAGCCACTGGAGACAGACATTAAAAACAACGGGAACTACGAACGTGCAGCCTGCAAAAAGGAGACCCCAAACACAGTAAGATAAGCAAAATGAGAAGACAGAAAAACACACAGCAGATGAAGGAGCAAGATAAAAACCCACCAGACCTAACAAATGAAGAGGAAATAGGCAATCTACCTGAAAAAGAATTCACAATAATGATAGTAAGGATGATCCGAAATCTTGGAAGTAGAATGGACAAAATGCAAGAAACAGTTAACAAGGACCTAAAGAAATAAAGATGAAACAAGCAACGATGAACAACGCAATAAATGAAATTAAAAGTACTCTAGATGGGATCAATAGCAGAATAACTGAGGCAGAAGAACGGATAAGTGACCTGGAAGATAAAATAGTGGAAATAACTACTGCAGAGCAGAATAAAGAAAAAAGAATGAAAAGAACTGAGGACAGTCTCAGAGACCTCTGGGACAACATTAAACGCACCAACATTCGAATTACAGGGGTTCCAGAAGAAGAAGAAAAACAGAAAGGGACTGAGAAAATATTTGAAGAGATTATAGCTGAAAACTTCCCTAATATGGGAAAGGAAATAGTTAATCAAGTCCAGGAAGCACAGAGAGTCCCATACAGGATAAATACAAGGAGAAATACGCCAAGACACATATTAATCAAACTGTCAAAAGTTAAATACAAAGAAAGCATATTAAAAGCAGCAAGGGAAAAACAACAAATAACACACAAGGGAATCCCCATAAGGTTAACAGTTGATCTCTCAGCAGAAACCCTACAAGCCAGAAGGGAGTGGCAGGACATACTGAAAGTGATGAAGGAGAAAAACCTGCAACCAAGACTACTCTACCCAGCAAGGATCTCATTCAGCTTTGATGGAGAAATTAAAACCTTTACAGACAAGCAAAAGCTGAGAGAGTTCAGCACCACCAAACCAGCTTTACAACAAATGCTAAAGGAACTTCTCTAGACAAGAAACACAAGAGAAGGAAACGACCTATAATAACGAACCCAAAACAATATAGAAAATGGGAATAGGAACATACATATCGATAATTACCTTAAAGGTAAATGGACTAAATGCTCCCACCAAAAGACACAGATTGGCTGAATGGATACAAAAGCAAGACCCTTATATATGCTGTCTACAAGAGACCCACTTCAGACCTAGAGACACATACAGACTGAAAGTAAGGGGATGGAAAAAGATATTCCATGCAAATGGAAACCAAAAGAAAGCTGGAGTAGCAATTCTCATATCAGACAAAATAGACTTTAAAATAAGGACTATTAAAAGGGACAAAGAAGGACACTACGTAATGATCAAGGGATCGATCCAAGAAGAAGATATAACAATTGTAAATATTTATGCACCCAACATAGGAGCACCTCAATACATAAGGCAAATACTAACAGCCATAAAAGGGGAGATCGACAGTAACACATTCATAGTAGGGGACTTTAACACCCCACTTTCACCCATGGACAGATCATCCAAAATGAAAATAAATAAGGAAACACAAGCTTTAAATGATACATTAAACAAGATGGACTTAATTGATATTTATAGGACACTCCATCCAAAAACAACAGAATACACATTTTTCTCAAGTGCTCATGGAACATTCTCCAGGATAGATCATATCTTGGGTCACAAATCAAGCCTTGGTAAATTTAAGAAAACTGAAATTGTATCAAGTATCTTTTCTGACCACAACGCCATGAGACTAGATATCAGTTACAGGAAAAGATCTGTAAAAAATACAAACACATGGAGGCTAAACAATACACTACTTAATAATGAAGTGATCACTGAAGAAATCAAAGAGGAAATAAAAAAATACCTAGAAACAAATGACAATGGAGACACAACGACCCAAAACCTATGGGATGCAGCAAAAGCAGTTCTAAGGGGGAAGTTTATAGCAATACAAGCCCACCTTAAGAAGCAGGAAACATCTCGAATAAACAACCTAACCTTGCACCTCAAGCAATTAGAGAAAGAAGAACAAAAAAACCCCAAAGCTAGCAGAAGGAAAGAAATCATAAAAATCAGATCAGAAATAAATGAAAAAGAAATGAAGGAAACGGTAGCAAAGATCAATAAAACTAAAAGCTGGTTCTTTGAGAAGATAAACAAAATAGATAAACCACTAGCCAGACTCATCAAGAAAAAAAGGGAGAAGACTCAAATCAATAGAATTAGAAATGAAAAAGGAGAAGTAACAACTGACACTGCAGAAATAAAAAAAACATGAGAGATTACTACAAACAACTCTACACCAATAAAATGGACAATCTGGAAGAAATGGACAAATTCTTAGAAATGCACAACCTGCCAAGACTGAATCAGGAAGAAATAGAAAATATGAACAGACCAATCACAAGCACTGAAATTGAAACTGTGATTAAAAATCTTCCAAGAAACAAAAGCCCAGGACCAGATGGCTTCACAGGTGAATTCTATCAAACGTTTAGAGAAGAGCTAACACCTATCCTTCTCGAACTCTTCCAAAATATAGCAGAGGGAGGAACACTCCCAAATTCCTTCTACGAGGCCACCATCACCTTGATACCAAAACCAGACAAGGATGTCACAAAGAAAGAAAACTACAGGCCAATATCACTGATGAACATAGATGCAAAAATCCTCAACAAAATACTAGCAAACAGAATCCAACAGCACATTAAAAGGATCATACACCATGATCAAGTGGGGTTTATTCCAGGAATGCAAGGATTCTTCAATATACGCAAATCTATCAATGTGATAAACCATATTAACAAATTGAAGGAGAAAAACCATATGATCATCTCTATAGATGCAGAGAAAGCTTTCGGCAAAATTCAACACCCATTTATGATAAAAACCCTCCAGAAAGTAGGCATAGAGGGAACTTTCCTCAACATAATAAAGGCCATATATGACAAGCCCACAGCAAACATCATCCTCAATGGTGAAAAACTGAAAGCATTTCCACTAAGATCAGGAACAAGACAAGGTTGCCCACTCTCACCACTCTTATTCAACATAGTTTTGGAAGTTTTAGCCACAGCAATCAGAGAAGAGAAGGAAATAAAAGGAATCCAAATCGGAAAAGAAGAAGTGAAGCTGTCACTGTTTGCAGATGACATGATAATATACATAGAGAATCCTAAAGATGCTACCAGAAAACTACTAGAGCTAATCAATGAATTTGGTAAAGTAGCAGGATACAAAACTAATGCACAGAAATCTCTGGCATTCCTATATACTAATGATGAAAAATCTGAAAGTGAAATCAAGAAAACACTCCCATTTACCACTGCAACAAAAAGAATAAAATATCTAGGAATAAACCTACCTAAGGAGACAAAAGACCTGTATGCAGAAAATTATAAGACACTGATGAAAGAAATTAAAGATGATACAAATAGATGGAGAGATATACCATGTTCTTGGATGGGAAGAATCAACATTGTGAAAATGACTCTACTACCCAAAGCAATCTACAGATTCAATGCAATCCCTATCAAACTACCACTGGCATTTTTCACAGAACTAGAACAAAAAATTTCGCAATTTGTATGGAAACACAAAAGACCCCGAATAGCCAAAGCAATCTTGAGAACGAAAAAAGGAGCTGGAGGGATCAGGCTCCCTGACTTCAGACTATACTACAAAGCAACAGTAATCAAGACAGTATGGTACTGGCACAAAAACAGAAAGATAGATCAGTGGAACAGGATAGAAAGCCCAGAGATAAACCCACGCACATATGGACACCTTATCTTTGATAAAGGAGGCAGGAATGTACAGTGGAGAAAGGAGAGCCTCTTCAATAAATGGTGCTGGGAAAACTGGACAGGTACATGTAAAAGTATGAGATTAGATCACTCCCTAACACCATACACAAAAATAAGCTCAAAATGGATTAAAGACCTAAATGTAAGGCCAGAAACTATCAAACTCTTAGAGGAAAACATAGGAAGAACACTCTATGACATAAATCACAGCAAGATCCTTTCTGACCCACCTCCTAGAGTAATGGAAATAAAAACAAAAATAAACAAATGGGACCTAATGAAACTTCAAAGCTTTTGCACAGCAAAGGAAACCATAATCAAGACCAAAAGACAACCCTCAGAATGGGAGAAAACATTTGCAAATAAAGCAACTGACAAAGGATTAATCTCCAAAATTTACAAGCAGCTCGTGCAGCTGAATAACAATAAAACAAACAACCCCATCCAAAAATGGGCAGAAGACCTAAATAGACATTTCTCCAAAGAAGATATACAGAATGCCAACAAACACATGAAAGAATGCTCAACATCATTAATCATTAGAGAAATGCAAATCAAAACTACAATGAGATATCATCTCACACCAGTCAGAATGGCCATCATCAAAAAATCTAGAAACAATAAATGCTGCAGAGGGTGTGGAGAAAAGGGGACACTCTTGCACTGCTGGTGAGAATGTGAATTGGTTCAGCCACTGTGG
Source organism: Phocoena phocoena (assembly GCF_963924675.1). Taxonomy (NCBI): domain Eukaryota; kingdom Metazoa; phylum Chordata; class Mammalia; order Artiodactyla; family Phocoenidae; genus Phocoena; species Phocoena phocoena. The sequence continues at coordinate 41,558,552 of NC_089240.1, read as the reverse complement.
AGAACAGTATGGAGGTTCCTTAAAAAACTACAAATAGAATTACCATATGACCCAGCAATCCCACTACTGGGCATATACCCTGAGAAAACCAAAATTCAAAAAGAGTCATGTACCAAAATGTTCATTGCAGCTCTATTTACAATAGCCAGGACATGGAAACAACCTAAGCGCCCATCATCGGACGAATGGATAAAGAAGATGTGGCACATATACACAATGGAATATTACTCAGCCTTAAAAAGAAATGAAATTGAGCTATTTGTAATGAGATGGATAGACCTAGAGTCTGTCATACAGAGTGAAGTAAGTCAGAAAGAAAAAGACAAATACCGTATGCTAACACATATATATGGAATTTAAGGGAAAAAAATGTCATGAAGAATCTAGGGGTAAGACAGGAATAAAGACGTAGACCTACTGGAGAACGGACTTGAGGATATGGGGAGGGGGAAGGGTGAGTTTTGACAGGGCGAGAGAGAGTCATGGACATATACACACTAACAAACGTAGTAAGGTAGATAGCTGGGGGGAAGCAGCTGCACGGCACAGGGATATTAGCTCGGTGCTTTGTGACAGCCTGGAGGGGTGGGAGGGGGAGAGTGGGAGGGAGGGAGACGCAAGAGGGAAGACATATGGGAACATATGTATATGTATAGCTGATTCACTTTGTTATAAAGCAGAAACTAACACACCATTGTAAAGCAATTATACCCCAATAAAGATGTTTAAAAAAAAAACAATATAGACTTAATTGATATTTATAGGACATTCCATCCAAAAACAACAGAATACACATTTTTCTCAAGTGCTCATGGAACATTCTCCAGGGGACATCATATCTTGGGTCACAAACCAAGCCTTGTTAAATATAGGTAAATTGAAATTGCAGTCAGTATCTTTTCCGACTACAACACTATGAGACTAGGTATCAATTACAGGAAAAGATCTGTAAGAAATACAAACACATGGAGGCTAAACAATACACTACTTAATAACGAAGTGATCACTGAAGAAATCAAAGAGGAAATCAAAAAATACCTAGAAACAAATGACAATGGAGACACGATGACCCAAAACCTATGGGATGCAGCAAAGGCAGTTCTAAGAGGGAAGTTTATAGCAATACAATCCTACCTCAAGAAACAAGAAACATCTCAAATAAACAACCTAACCTTCCACCTAAAGCAATTAGAGGATGAAGAACCAAAAAAAAACCAAAGTTAGCAGAAGGAAAAAAATTATGAAGATCAGACCAGAAATAAATGAAAAAGAAATGAAGGAAACAATAGCTAAGATCAATAAAACTGAAAGCTGGTCCATGAGAAGATAAACAAAATTGATAAACCATTAGCCAAACTCATCAAGAAAAAAAGGGGGAAGACTCAAATCAAAATTAGAAATGAAAATGGAGAAGTAACAACTGACATTGCAGAAATTCAAAGGATCATGAGAGATTACTACAAGCAACTCTATGCCAATAAAATGGACAACCTGGAAGAAATGGACAAATTCTTAGAAATGTACAACCTGCCGAGACTGAATCAGGAAGAAATAGAAAATAAGAACAGACGAATCACAAGCAATGAAATTGAAACTGTGATTAAAAATCTTCCAACAAACAAAAGCCCAGGACCAGATGGCTCCACAGGCGAATTCTATCAAACATTTAGAGAAGAGCTAACACCTATCCTTCTCAAACTCTTCCAAAATATAGCAGAGAGAGACACACTCCCAAACTCCTTCTACCAGGCCAACATCCCTCTGATACCAAAACCAGACAAAGATGTCACAACAAAAGAAAACTACCGGCCAATATCACTGATGAACATAGATGCAAAACTCCTCAACAAAATACTAGCAAACAGAATCCAACAGCACATTAAAAGGATCATACACCATGATCAAGTGGGGTTTATCCCAGGAATGCAAGGAGTCTTCAATATACACAAATCAATCAATGTGATAAACCATATTAACAAATTGAAGGATAAAAACTATATGATAATCTCAATAGATGCAGAAAAAGCTTTTGACAAAATTCAACACCCATTTATGATAAAAACTCTCTAGAAAGCAGGCATAGAGGGAACCTACCTCAACATAATAAAGGCCTTATATGAAAAACCCACAGCCAACACCATTCTCAATGATGAAAATCTGAAACCATTTCCTTTAAGATCAGGAACAAGACAAGGTTACCCACTCTCACCACTGTTATTCAACATACTTTTGGAAGTTTTAGCCACAGCAATCAGAGAAGAAAAGGAAATAAAAGGAATCCAAATTGGAAAAGAAGAAGTAAAACTGTCACTGTTTGCTGATGACACGATACTATACATAGAGAATCCTAAAGACTCTACCAGAAAACTACTAGAGCTAATCAATGAATTTGGTAAAGTTGCAGGATACAAAATTAATGCACAGAAATCACTTGCATTCCTATACACTAATGATGAAAAATCTGAAAGAGAAATTAAGGAAACACTTCCAATTACCACTGCAACAAAAAGAATAAAATACCTAGGAATAAACCTACCCAAGGAGACAAAAGACCTGTATGCAGAAAACTATAAGACACTGATGAAAGAAATTGAAGACGATACAAACAGATGGAGAGATATACCGTGTTCTTGGATTGGAAGAATCAACATTGTGAAAATGATTCTACTACCCAAAGCAATCTACAGATTCAATGCAATCCCTATCAAACTACCACTGGCATTTTTCACAGAACTAGAACAAAAAATTTCACAATTTGTATGGAAACACAAAAGACCCCGAATAGCCAAAGCAGTGTTGAGAAAAGAAAACGGAGCTGGAGGAATCAGGCTCTGTGACTTCAGACTATACTACAAAGCTACAGTAATCAAGACAATACGGTACTGGCACAAAAACAGAAATATAGATCAATGGAACAGGATAGAAACCCAGAGATAAACCCACACACCTATGGTCACCTTATCTTTGATAAAGGAGGCAAGAATATACCATGGAAAAAAGACAGCCTCTTCAGTAAGTGGTGCTCAGAAAACTGGATAGCTACATGTGAAAGAATGAAATTAGAATACTCCCTAACACTGTATACAAAAATAAACTCAAAATGGATTAAAGACCTACATGTAAGGCCAGACACTGTAAAACTCTTAGAGGAAAACATAGGCAGAACAGTCTATGACATAAATCACAGCAAGGTCCTTTCTGGCCCACCTCCTAGAAAAATGGAAATAAAAACAAAAATATACAAATGGGACCTAATGAAACTTAAAAGTTTTTGCACAGCAAAGGAAACCATAAACAAGACCCAAAGACAACCCTCAGAATGGGAGAAAATATTTGCAAACGAAGCAACTGACAAAGGATTAATCTCCAAAATATACAAGCAGCCCATGCAGCTCAATACCAAAAAAACAAACAACCCAATCCAAAAATGGGTGGAAGACTTAAATAGACATTTCTCCAAAGAAGATATAAAGATTGCCAACAAACACATGAAAAGATGCTCAACATCACTAATCATTAGAGATATGCAAATCAAAACTACAATGAGGTATCACCTCACACCAGTCAGAATGGCCATCATCAAAAATCTACAAACAATAAATGCTGGAGAGGGTGTGGAGAAAGGGGAACTCTCTTGCACTGTTAGTGGGAATGCAAATTGATACAGCCACTAGGGAGAACAGTATGGAGGTTCCTTAAAAAACTAAAAATAGGACTACCATACAACACAGCAATACCACTACAGGGCATATAGACTTAGAAAACCATAATTCAAAAAGAGTCATGTACCACAATATTCATTGCAGCACTCTTTACAATAGCCAGGACATGGAAGCAACCTAAGTGTCCATCGACAGATGAAAGGATAAAGAAGATGTGGCACATATATACAATGGAATATTACTCAGCCATAAAAAGAAATTGAGTTATTTGCAGTGAGGTGGATGGACCTAGAGGTTGTCATACAGAGTGAAGTAAGTCAGGAAAAGAAGAACAAATAGCGTATGCTAACACATGTATATGGAATCTAAAAAAGAAAAATTGTTCTCATGAACCTAGGGGCAGGACAGGAATAAAGATGTAGAGGTAGAGAATGGACTTGAGGATCTGGCGAGGGGGAAGGATAAGCTGGGACGAAGTGAGAGAGTAGCATTGAGTTATATACACCACCAAATGTAAAACAGATAGCTAGTGGGAAGCAGCCACATCGCACAGGGAGATCAGCTCGGTGCTTTGTGACCACCTAGAGGGGTGGGATAAGGAGGGTGGGAGGGAAGTGCAAGAGGGAGAAGATATGACGATATATGTATATGTATAACTGATTCGCTTTGTTATACAGCAGAAATTAACACAACATTGTAAAGCAGTTATACTCCAATAAAGATGTTTAAAAAGAGTGAAAATATAAATAAAATAAAATAAATGAGTCTAAATAAAAAGACTCATTTAATTTTAAAAAATGTGGTACATATATACAATAGAATATTACTCAGCCATAAAAAAGAACGAAATAATGCCATTTGCAGCAACATGGATAGACTTAGAGACTGTCATACTGAGTGAAGTAAGTCAGACAAAGACAAATATCATACGATATCGCTTATATGTGGAATCTTCAAAAATGATACAAATGAACCTATCTACAAAACAGAAATACAGTCACAGATGTAGAAAAGAAACTTATGGTTACCAAAGGGGAAGGCAGGGGTAGAGATAAATTGGGAGATTGAGATTGACATATACACACTACTATATATAAAATAGATAACGAATAAGAACCTACTGTATAATAGTGCAGGGAACTCTACTTAATACTCTGTAATGACCTATATGGGAATAGAATCTAATAAAGCGTGGATAGGGACTTCCCTGGTGGTCCAGTGGTTAAGAATCCACCTCCCAGTGCAGGGGATGTGAGTTCGATCCCTGGTCAGGGAACTAAGATCCCACATGCCGTGGGTCAACTAAGCCCGTGTGCCACAACTACTGAGCCTGTGCACCACAATAGAGAGCCTGCGTGCCACAACTACTGAGACCGCCTGCTCTGGAGCCCACGTGCCACAACTAGAGAGAAGCCCGCGTGCTGCAACGAAGAGCCCACACACCTCAGTGAAAGATCCCATGGGCCGAAAATAAGACCTGACGCGGCCAAAAAAAAAAAAGAGTGGATATATGTATATGTATAACTGATTCACTTTGCTGTACAGCAGAAACTAACACAACACTGTAAATCAACTCTACTCCAATAAAAATTAATTTAAAAAAAGATAAGTGGGCCAGCAGGGCTCAGTTTCCAGTGGCGCATACATTTAAAACAGGCAGTATCGGGAACTTCCTGACTGTCCAGTGGTTAGGACTCCCTGCTTCCACTGCAGGGACCAGTTCCCCTGGTCAGGGAACTAAGATCCTGCAAGCCGTGCTGCGCGGCAAAAAATTTTTTTAAAAACCCAAAAAACAGGCAGTATGAGCTCTAGATGTGGCAATTCTCCACAAGAGAACTTCCCATTTGGAGAAAATGTTTTAATTATGAAGTTCGGGGGAAGGGAAAGGGGCCCAGAGGCCCAAACCACCCAAGTAGTCCTTTTCACTCTGCCTGTTCCCTTCCACACCGACCTGCAGGAAGCCGGGACTTGGCAAGTGGCCCAGAAGAGATGGGAGGTTGGAGCCACTAACACTCCGGGTTAATGATGATCATAGGTATGAGGTGACAATTTCTAAGTTGGTCCTGGAGGGGTGCACACGTCTGGAGGCGGAAGATGATCTAGGAGGGCACAAGGTATACAAAGAAGGAAACCACTGGATCATCTTAGAATGAGCCTAGACCCACAGTGTGGGGAAGACATGGGGAGATTAGAAGATGTGGGTGCTTCTGAGACTGGGGGTACCCATCACGTGACCACAAAAGGAGAGTGACAACCTGGGCTGGTGGGAAAGGAACACCTTAGACCCAGGTGTTGGCATGGGTGCGGGGGACCATTAGGTTCTCTTGGCTCTTGCCTGCAGGACCCCTGACCTGTCCTATCATTTCAGAATGCTGTGGTAACCTTGTCCTAGACCCCAAGGCAATAAAATGCTGCTGCTGAGGTCGCTACAAACCTATTAGTAGAATCTAGTTCCCCCTGAGCAGGCTGTGGCAGGGGGCTGAGCTGGCTGATGTAGGAACTGTTTAATTCAGTTGAGTTTCTATCGTAAGGGACATAAAACTGGTTTACTCCTGTCGTAATAAATGATACACTTCTGCTACAGTTTATGGTCCAGTAGGGTACCACTTCTGACATGGACATCAAGCCTATACTTGCCTGCCACACATGAACCAGTCTACACTCTCTAGCATGACTGGGGATGGACAATCCCATCACCCTGGACTTCCTGCTGGCCACTAAGTCAGGGTGTGTGCAGTTGCCAACACCTCTTGCTACATCTGGATTAAATGACATATTTGGCTGGCTTGGCTCTGGATCAAGATCCTGGCTGCAGTCTGTCCTCCAGGCAGGTGTGATTGTTCTACTGGGAGTCGTAGCCACAGCCACTCTCATCTGATTTCACTCAAAATAAAGGGTTTTTGTCCAAGCCCCTATCAGTACAATGACTGATGGGGCATCTGATGGGATGGTCTGTGCTTCTAAAAATAATTCTTAGGGACTTCCCTGGTGGTCCAATGGTTAAGATGCTGCGCTTCCATTGCAAAGGGCGCAGGTTCCATACCTGGTCGGAGAACTAAGATCCCGCAGGCCACGCCACAGTGCAGCCAAAAAATAGAAAAAATAAAATTAAAAGAATTCTTAGCTAGCTGGATCCATGAAAGGTCAGGCAGTGCAGGTGTAGGGGAATAGCTCTGCCGTGGCGGTGACCTTGCACATCTCCATGGAGCCCACATGGGCCAAGGTTTGGCTGAAGTCCGAAATGAGTCTTGGCAGAATGTCCTGGGATTTTCCCTGGGACATAACAAGACAAGCAGCCTGAGGAGGAGCCGCCAAGAGGCAATTTTCCATCCGCCTCCCTGGCTCTGGTGCAGCTGGAATTCCCACCTTGATCACACTTAGGGTACAGCTGCAGGCTTCTGTGTAAAGTCTACAAAATTGCTTGGCTGTGGTTTAAAGTTGGTTCTTCAATAACAGAGCGACCCACGGTCTATCATCTGGCCCTTCTGGTTCAGTGTCAAACTGTGGGACTAAGGACATGGGAGCTGACATCACGCTGGTCTTACTTTTGCTGTCTCTGTAAGGACTACACTGCCTGAGTGAGTTTGGTTTCATTGTCTCTTTTCCGGCTGAATCCGTGGACATGTGACAAGCCAGCTTAGCAGCTGCCAGTGCACTGCTGCTTAAGAGCTGTCGCCCAAGTGACATAAATGTGTTGAAATGTGAAGGAGGATATGCTTTCTCACACTTTGGCGTTTTGATAAAATATCTTCCCGGTGTCACCTTATCTTACAGTTTCCCACATCACCTCCCAGAGTCACATCGCCTGGATGCCACCTGTGTGGACTGTGGAACTCGGCAGGACATTAGTCATTGTGAACCCACTGCGGCAGGAGATAGATGGGCTCCAGGCTAGAAGTTTACAACTGGCCTCCTGTTCATACTTCCTGGGGTGAGAAAAAGATGGGCTCCAGGCCGGACATTCACTACCAGACTCCTGTCTGCATTTCAAGATCTGCACTTCGATGTAAGAAACAACAACAGGAATAGGGCAAATAGCCGGACATTGGACACTTCTATGGCAGGACCAGAGAGGGACTAAACCTTGTTAAAAGATCAAGAGGTCATACACTTCTCATCCTTGGGGCAAGGGAAACACTACACATATGCAGGAAGCCTCCATGGGGTCAAAAAGGCAGGGGATGCCAGACCATAATGAGTCTTGCTATTTTCCCTCCCAGACGCCTTTGCAATGGAATGATACCAACACCATCTTGACTGAGGGGTGCATTCGCACCCAGGGGAGGGTCCTGAGACAAATAAGCCATGGAGTCGAAGAAATACGACTGGTCAAGAAGAAGACAAAGACCCAGAAGACTGCCCCCTTATAAAGGATTTAAACTTCCCAAAGGTGCGACTCTCAGGACTCTCTCGTTGAGTTCGCCCATGCATCTTTCTGCATGTACTCTTCTTTCCTAATAAGCAGTTTACTTTCCTCTATACCTTGTCTCCTTGTCAGATCCCTCCTTTAAAGGTAGACAGGGACTGGGGATTTAGATTCTGGCTGCTGGCCCTGTGATCTAGCAGTTAAGATTCCTGGTTTCCACCCAGGCAACCAGGGTTTGATTCCTGGTCAGAGAACTATAGTCTCGCTCCCAGCCGCTGCTCACTGCAAGCTACCACTCACTGCTGTGTGTGTCAGAAATCACCACCAGGAGCTTAGATGTGGAGTGTTACTTAAGAGATTCCAAAAGGGAAGACAAGAAACCATAACCACTTTCCTAGAGAAATACCCCAATGAAAGGAAATCAGTTCATCTGTGTAAGCTTAGGACACAGATCACAGACATTTCACAGTGAAAAGGGTATTTGGAGATTAATTAGGTCAACAACAGCCTAAGTCAGATGGGTATGTATTATTGTACCCATCTTACAGGTCAGGAAATGGAGACACCCAAATGTAAAGCAACTTGCCCAAAGTCTCAGTCATGGAGTTGGGACTTACAATGTCCCTTTCTTCCATGGAGTTGGGCCCCTTTCACAAGCTATAGTTGCTGGAGCAAACATCGGACAACTACAACAATATGTTCTTACACTTTTGTTAGCGATTCTTTTCCCCTCTCAAAAGTTAAAGCAGAGAGTTAAACACCATCTGAAAGCAGGCAAATAGATGAAGTTTCTCACTCTTATGGAAAATGCATGCCCCACAAGTGAGACTGCATGGAGCACTCTGGAATGTCACCACCGCCAGTAGGTAGCCCTGGCAGTTGCTGTCATGCAATGACTGTGTATATAGATCACAGTCTCCTCACAGCACGCATGCATGAAGGGCTCCGTTTGCCTGCAGGCTGGTGCTCCCAGTTTGGAATGGCTTCTCCTTTGTGCCTGGCTGCCCTCTTGCTCCCAATCTCTGTTCTGAGGCTGTCACCCAATCCGTGCCTGTTGCATGTTCAGATGTATATCTCGGTTTGTGAAGGAGAATTAGCAAGAGAACCAAAAGCTTATTGTATTTGCAGTTTTTGATCCTACACATTAATTAAACTTATAATTGCCATAACCATAGTTATATAGCAACTTATAATTAGTTATGTAAAATAGTCTCAATATTTGAGGAAAAAGCAAAATACTAGAAAGACCTGGCTTCTTTACCTGGTGTTCCTATTTCTTTTCTAAGTTCCAGCATGGCTATTTGAAAAATCCCTATAGTAATTATGAATTGCTTAGATTAAATTAAAGTAGTACTAACATGGTAAATTCTCACATGTTCACTTATGTCTTTTTAAATAAAATTAACTTTAACAATTTATGTTCTTAAAGGAGAATGTTGGGAATTCCCTGGCAGTCCAGTGATTAAGACTCAGCGCCTTCACTGCGGGGGCTGGGTTCAGTACTTGGTCGGGGAACTAAGATCCTGCAGGCTGCACAGCCTGTCCATAATAAAATAAATAAAGGAGAATGTGATCACAAAACTTTTTTTCTATATTATTGCTTTTTCCCCCCTTTTTATATACTGGGGTCACTACAATGAAAACAAAATAGCATTACTGAATTTTAGCTAAAAACTACTGTTCGGTGGAGGCTCTGGGTCTGAGACTTATTCTTCTGTTGTCAAAAGATGTACTTCTTTTGTCAAAAGTTCCAAACTGAGACTTTCTAACTGTGATGCCTACCGAGGCTGAAAGAACCTGGGGAACGGGTCATCTCTCTCACTTGTGATTCTCTGTTATTTAGTGCTGTGTCCATAATTACCACCAGGGATAAATGCACCCTGCACTTAGGACTGAGCATCATTTTATTTAAATTTTGAAATGTGCATCAATTTAAAGAAACATATTAGGGCTCCTACACTGGTGGTGGGAATGTAAATTGGTGCAGCCACTATGGAAAACAGTATGGAGGTTCCTCAAAAAACTAAAAACAGAGTTGCCATGTGATCTGACAATCCCGTTCCTGGGCATATAATTCAAAAGATACATGCACCCCAATGTTCATAGCAGCACTATTTACAATAGCCAAGACATGGAAGCAATTTAAATTCCCTTGACAGATGAATGGATAAAGAAGATGTGGTACATATATACAATGGAACACTACTCAGCCATAAAAAAGAATGAAATAATGCCATTGGCAGCAACATGGATGGGCCTAGAGATTATCATACTAAGTGAAGTTAGCCAGAGAAAGACAAATATCTTATGATATCGCTTATATGTGGAATCTAAAATATGACACGAACTTATTTACAAAACAGAAACAGACTCACAGACATAGAAAACAAACTTATGGCTACCAAAGGGGAAAAAGGGTGGGGGAGGGATAAATTAGGAGTTTGGGATTAGCAGATACACACTACTATATATAAAATAGATAACCAACAAGGTCCTACTATATAGCACAGGGAAGTATATTCAATATCCTGTAATAAACCATAATGGAAAAGAACATGAAAAGAATATATATATATATGAAACTAAATCACTTTACTGTACACCAGAAACTAACTCAACATTGTAAATTAACTATACTTCAATAAAGATTAAAAAAAACATATTAGGTAATAACGTTCATTTGGTATATGAATATGGCAAAAGTAGTGATGGTTGTACATGAATTACTGAAGTCTGTACCACAGTTTTATCATATGAATATGTTTTCTATGTATATGTGTCACATATGTATGTTATATGTGTCATATGGAACAGATATAATATGAAATCCAAATATGTATACTTTTTATATATACCCTGCATGTTAAAACTCTGGAAATTATGAGGAAAGTATCAGTCTCTGGATTTCTTTTTTAGCTGCAGCTAAAAGCTTTATGATGCAGTGAATTGAGAAGTCAACAGGAGAATTAGGCTATAAATTAACACATCACACACCAACTTCAGAGAATGGACTTCTGTGTCCCTTTGCCCATGGCTGTGTTTTGAGCATCACCTGCTTAGTAAGCTGGAACTCAGACCAGTTCTCTTGACTCCAGCGCTTGAATGGTTTAAATTATGCTATGTGCTTAGTAACTGGAAAAACCACATGTGATAAGAAAAACCTATGGTGATGGCAACAGAAATCGATTTATTTCATAGTGTTCACACAACATAAAAACATAAAAGGAAGGACTTAATCTGAACACTTTCCCATTGTTACATAATTATAAAATGTTATAAGTAAAAAGAAGGGCACTTTGCAATTCAAAATATCTCGCTATAGTGTCAAAAATGGGGGAAGGGGTAGATATTTACTCCATAGAGTTTTATTTTAATATTTATTTATTTATTTGGTTGCACCAGGTCTTAGTTGCAGCAGGCAGGCTCCTTAGTTGTGGCTCGAGGGCTCCTTAGTTGCAGTTCGCCAGCTCCTTATTTGTGCCATGCGAACTCTTGGTTGTGGCATGCATGTGGGATCTAGTTCCCTGACCAGGGATCGAACCCAGGCCCCCTGCGTTGGGAGCACAAAGTCTTAACCACTGTGCCAACAGGAAAGTCCCTCCATAGATAGAGTTTTTTTTTTTTTTTTGCGGTACGCGGGCCTCTCACTGTTGTGGCCTCTCCCGTTGCGGAGCACAGGCTCTGGACGCGCAGGCTCAGCGGCCATGGCTCACGGGCCTAGCTGCTCCGCGGCATGTGGGATCTTCCCAGACCGGGGCACGAACCCGTGTCCCCTGCATCGGCAGGTGGACTCTCAACCACTGCGCCACCAGGGACGCCCACCTCCATAGAGTTTTAAACCATTTTAATATATTCTATGAAATCCAAATGTTCAAAGGGTCAACCTTAAAATGTATAAAAATGTTGGAACTGTACTAACACTCATTACTAAAGAATATTCATTGAATATTTGCCCCAAGCCCAGCAAATGAGGGCTGTAACCCCCCACGTGGGCCTCTGCCACCTCTGAGAGCAGCCAAGTCACTCAGTCTCTCTGTGAGGCAGAATAGTCATTAAGAAACAAAAGGTCTGCTCGCAAAATCCTCCAACACATCTTTCAACTTTTTACTTGAAGTAAACAAAAACATTGCAGTTCACATATTTAGACAACTTTATCACTATTGCTCAGAGGAAAGGCCTGTCTTGGTCTAGTAGAATTCTACAGGAAGCCCATGTGTTTGGTAAAGTGGGGAATATTCGACTCTGGCAGCCCACTAATCTAATTAATAAAATGGTACCCTTTATACCACACTTGGATTATTAATTTTTCAGAGAATTTGAATGCAAAAAATAACACTAAATCAATATAATTTAGACGTTATTTCACAATTAAGAAAGTATCTCACAAGTCTGTTGAGTTGCAGGTGTTTATGTTCTATCACTTTGCTAAGAAACAGAGATATCCTTTGTGTATCACGAACTGTTGCCAGGCCATTTCAAAATCCTTGTTGGGTGCATTAGAATTTTTTAGGTGGTAAAAAGAAAGTTTTGGATTTTTAAAATTACTGTGGCCCTTGCAGCACTATTTACAAGAGCCCGCTCATGGAAGCAACCTCATCGACAGACAAATGGATAAAGAAGATGTGGTACATATATACAACGGAATATTACTCAGCCATAAAAAGGAACGAAACTGGGTCATTTGTAGAGATATGGATGGACCTAGAGTCTGTCATACAGAGTGAAGTAAGTCAGAAAGAGAAAAACAAATATTGTATATTAACGCACATTTGTGGAATCTAGAAAAATGTACAGATGAACCGGTTTGCAAGGCAGAAATAGAGACACAGATGTAGAGCACAAACGTATGGACACCAAGGGGGGAAAGCAGGGGGAGGGGGTGGTGGTGGGATGAATTGGGAGATTGCAATTGACATATATACACTAATATGTATAAAACAGATAACTAATAAGAACCTGCTGTATAAAAAAGAAAAAAGGGGCTTCCCTGGTGGTGCAGTGGTTGAGAGTCCGCCTGCCGATGCAGGGGACACGGGTTTGTGCCCCGGTCCGGGAAGATCCCACATGCCGCGGAGCGGCTGGGCCCATGAGCCATGGCCGCCGAGCCTGCATGTCCGGAGCCTGTGCTCCGCAACGGGAGAGGCCACAACAGTGAGAAGGCCCACATACTGCAAAAAAAAAAAAAAAAAAAAAAAAAAGATAAAAAAGAAAAAAAAATTACTGTGGCCTTTAAAAGAGTAGCAAGTTACTGCATTGTATGTACTGCCAAAAAAGTATCTGGGAATAACGATATCGCAGAACAAAAGCTGAAAATTATTTTCAAGGACTAAGGAAAGGAGTGCATGGTACATGCTACATGTTATCAGTTAAAATAGTCAACTATGGTGAAATATCTTTGGGGGAAAAAGTAGAGATTTTTACAAATGCAGAAGAAAATGTTACTTCTCTGGGTCTAAGTACAGTAACAAGGACAAGGAAAAATATGTCAGAACAAGCAGAAAAATCAGGTTATATGTCTTGAGAATCAAAACCTCTAATTGATTCTCACTAAGAGAATTACTGTGAATAACTAGGTGAGTTTGATAGCAACATGCAAAACAGAAAGAGAATGAGAAAAGCAGGAAGTAAATTCGAATAGCCACAGGAGTGGCTTTGACCATGAGCATGGTGTCAGAATTTCAGCAGTGACAGAAAAAGCAGGCAGACATATGGCAGAAATATTTGCTGGAACCATAAGGAAGAGAGCCTTGAATATGTTATAATTGCTTTTGAACCCTTCAGCGTCCATAGCTCTCTGTGAGGAAAAGCTCTGCTAGCCTTTGAGACTAATGAAGACTGGTTGTCTCGCTTTGGGAAATATGGGAGGTTTAAAATGGAAAAGCCTGGGCTTCGCTGGTGGCGCAGTGGTTGAGAGTCCTCCTGCCGATGCAGGGGACGCGGGTTCGTGCCCCGGTCCAGGAAGATCCCACATGCCGCGGAGCGGCTGGGCCCGTGAGCCATGGCCACTGAGCCTGTGCGTCCGGAGCCTGTTCTCCGCAACGGGAGAGGCCACAGCAGTGAGAGGCCCGCGTACCGCAAAAAATAAATAAATAAATAAAATGAAAAAGCCTAGAGTTTCTCGATGAAAAGAAATGTATGATGGGGCATTCAAACCCAAAGCAGCATTTTTAAAAATTGAAGTATAGTTGGTTTGCAATATTGTATTAGTTTCTAGTATATGGCAAAGTGATTCAGTTATATTTTTTTCAGATTATTTTTATTTTCCATTATAGGTTATTACAATATTTTGAATATAGTTCCCTGTGCTATACAGTAAATCCTTGTTGCTTATCTATTTTACGTATAGTAGTTTGTATCTGCTAATCCCAAACTCCTAATTTATCCTTCCTCTCCCTCACTTTCCCCTTTGGTAACCATAAGTTTGTTTTCTATGTCTGTGAGTCTGTTTCTGTTTCTTTTGGGTTTTTTAAAATAATTTTTTCTTTTTTAGGAAGTCCCTAAATGATATCATATAATATTTTTCTTTCTCTGTCTTTCTTCACTTAGTATGATATTCTCTAGGTCCATCCATGTTGCTACAAATGGCATTATTTCATTCTTTTTATGGCTGAGTAATATTCCATTGTGTATATATATATATATATATACACCACATCTTAAACCAATCATCTATTGATGGGCACTTGTGTTGTTTCCATGCCTTGGCAAAGCATCATTTTTTGAAAATATTTTTGGAGAGCAGCTAATTAGCATTTTCTTCATGGTTGTTCAGGTGTTATATGAAAAGAACCTCTAAGAAACCATCACCTCTGTGACAACAGTTCAGGCCACTCAACTCCTGGTCCTCAGCAACACAGAAACAAAATAAAACCATGCTTCCTAGGACCAACATGGATCACAGAGGGACTCCTGCCTTCTGTGAACCCTTCTCTTTTTTTTTTTTTTTTTTTTTTTCTGGCCACATGTGCTGCATGTGGGATCTTAGTTCCCTGACCAGGGATGGAACCTGTGCCCCCTGCAGTGGAAGCACGGAGTCCTAACCACTGCACCGCCAGGGAATTCCCTCAGCCATGTGGCTTAATAAGTCTAACGAAGATGCTCTGTAGCAGTCCTTAAATTCTCATGATGAGACTTTAGCGAATGAGGACCTCCAAGAGTTGTCCCCAGGAAGCATATGATAACTGAGCATCTCTGCTGAAAAGATTGCCTCAGACTCACTTAAATGCAAAGTGCTCTCAAGTCTACAAGGCACTTGAAAAGAAGCACCAGCTTGAAGGCAGTGGTTGAAGAACAAAGTCAACACAGGAAGGCAGTCATACATCACTGATAAAGGTGTTTGGGGATGGGGGGAAGGGGAAATAAATACTAAAAAGCATCTTTTTCTGATGTGATCACCTGTTTGCTCCAGAAAAGGTTAAAATGAGTCATCTCTCTCCCTGTGTCTCCTCTACCCACCTCCTCCACAGCTCTTACAGTTTCACAGCAGAAATAATGGCCAATAATCGCTGCGATCACAAGTAACTGATGGTCACAAATGCACGATCATGAACATAAAATTATCTATACTTTAAAATACAAATTACCGGCCTTCCCTGGTGGCCCAGTGGCTAAGATTCCGCGCTCCCAAAGCAGGGGGCCCGGGTTCGATCCCTGGTCAGGGAACTAGATCCCGTATGCCGCAACTAGGAGTTCGCATACCGCAACTAAGGATCCCACATGCAGCAACTAAAGATCCTGCATGTGGCAACAAAGATTCCGCCTGCCGCAACTAAGACCCAGTGCAGCCAAATAAATAAATAAATAATAAATAAATTAAATAAAATACAAATTACCAAAATATGCATACACATAGTTAACTGAGGTTATCATAGAGACAGTCAGCCATACTGTTCCCCATTATTGCTCATCATTGCTCAGGAATGCATCCACTATAATTATATTATTCCTAGAATACTCAGACATGTGTGTGCGTGTGTGCACACACGCACACAGGCTAAACACAGTCAAGCAACGTATTCCAACAAAATTTAGGTTATGCTGTTATTTCATCTGTGCTCTTGGAACCA
This sequence comes from Phocoena phocoena, assembly GCF_963924675.1. Taxonomy (NCBI): domain Eukaryota; kingdom Metazoa; phylum Chordata; class Mammalia; order Artiodactyla; family Phocoenidae; genus Phocoena; species Phocoena phocoena. Next base: position 41,542,458 of record NC_089240.1, on the reverse strand, counting down.
TGGAAACTCAAGAGCCGCAAGAGTTCTGTATCCAGAGCCTCACCCAACATACCATGGTTGCAGCTGTAGAAAAAGAGGTCGAAGCCTGAGATGGGAATTAGGAGCAGGCTTCTGACTAGACCCCAAGTGCACTCCTTGTCCCTAGAGTAAGATGGCATGGAAGAGACCCCCAGAAAATGCTAACTTCTGGTGAAGGAGGTCCCCTTTGACATTGGAGACTGATGTCTATCATACAGAAAGCACTATTGTGAAGACATTACCGAGCTCTGGAATGTGAATTATGCCTTTATCTCTAATTTTATCATCTAAAAATGCTTTAAAAGTGCAAATATCACTTTTTGATTCTATGCTTTCAGTGAAAGTAATAAGTGATCGCTGCAGTTTTAAAAATTGTACTTCCAAAATAGACACATAACTCCTGATTTTTTGGGAATGCTATCACCTAAGGGGCTGGCTTATAAAATTCTAACTTAAAAACAGGATAGGGGGCTTCCCTGGTGACTCAATGGTTAAGAATCCGCCTGCCAATGCAGGGGACACGGGTTCGAGCCCTGGTCCAGGAAGATCTCACATGTTGCAGAGCAACTAAGCCCGTGCACCACAACTACTGAACCTGCACTCTAGAGCCCGTGAGCCACAACTACTGAGCCCGCGTGCTGCAACTACTGAAGCTCACGCGCCTAAGAGCCCATGCTCCACAACAAGAGAAGCCACCGCAATGAGAAGCCCGCGCACCACAACCAAGAGTAGCCCCCACTCACGGCAACTAGAGAGAGTCCGCTCGCAGCAACGAAGACCCAACGCAGCCAAAAATAAATCAAATAAATAAGTAAAACAGAATAGGTTTTCCACAAATTCTGCTTTAGGAAAGTGTTGGAGGAAAAGTGGGGGAGGGGATAAGGAGGGGTGTTAGAAGGATACCATGGGAAAAATAAGAAACATCCCAGCATTGCAATAAGAAATTAAAGATATCTATTCTGTCTTCAGAAAGATCTCAGAACAAACTGGTGGTTGCCACAGAGGAAGGGTTGGGAGTACAGATGAAATAGGTGAAGAGGATAAAGAGGTACAAACTTCCAGCTATAAGGTAAATAACTCACAGGTATATAAGGTACACATAGGGAATATAGTCAACAGTATTGTAACAGCTTTGTATGGTAATGGGTGGTAACTGGACTTATTGTGGTCGTCATTTCATAATGTATAAAATGTCAAATCACTATGTTGTACACCTGAAACTAATATAATATTGTATGTTAATTATAACTCAATAAAAAAGATCTCAGTATGTGAGGTGAGAGGTGTTTACTGGTGATCATTTCATAATATATGTGTATATCAAATCATCGTGTTGTACACCTAAAACTAATACAATATTCTATGTAAATTATATCTCAATGAAACTAAGAAAAAGTAAATAAAAATTTTAAAAAGGCCTCAGAACACACACCACCACAAACACACCAGCTTGGGTTCAGCACTCACTTTCCCTGCATGCTCAGATCTCTTTGCTAAGAGATTCAGGGCTTCAGATGTAGTCAGTGACAGGTAATATATATGCACTTAATACATTTCCTTGTCATCTAATTCAATACATTCAATAAAAGTAGCCTACTTGATATGTCTAACTCCCTTGGGCAGTTCCCTGTCCTATCTCTAACAAAACAATTTCTTTTGGAGTTTTCTGCTGAGTTTTAGCATCAGAAAAGATGTAAGCTTTGGATTATGGTTATTATAAACGCTCCATCCTCCGAAAACACAAAATAATCTTTAAGTTGTATTCCTGTGAATAAAATTACTTCACCTGAATACAACAGCACAATTTGAAGCTTCCAATATTTCTGTATCCTGTAAAAATGGAGAAGCAGCCCTGTGTGGTTCCATGATGGGAGTCCTCAGAACATGCCAAAGATAGGGATGGAGACATGGATGAATTACACTGTAGCAGTCAATTACACTGTAGCAGTCAAAACAGGTGATGTGTTCAGTCTCCGCTTGAGCAACAAAATAACCACCCTCTTCTTTTTTTGATACTGGGTTAAAACAAAGAGCTACCAAAAATAGCTGAAATCGGGGACGGGGGCCGGGGGGGCGGGAAATGCCTAGAGAAAGTCAGCTTTGTTAAACTGCTCACTTTCAAACCTTATGCCAGAACCATTAAAAAAGTAGCAAATCCCCTGAACCTGAGACATCCTCCCTTGCCCACCCTATGATGGAGAGCCCTTCACTAACCAGGATGGCATTAACCCCACCATGGCAGGGCACAAAGAGATAAAGCTAGGGAATGAGATGGTCTAAAATAATTAACTGCTCTCTAAAGAGCTGGCTTACTAACATGGCTCATTCTTTCAAATTATAGGAATACATTTCCTTTTTTTTTTTTTTGCCATGCCGTGCGGCTTGCAGGGATCTTAGTTCCCCAACCAGGGATGGAACCCATGCCCCCGCAGTGGAAGCATGGAGTCCTAACCACTGGACCACCAGGGAATTCCCAACACATTTCTATGTTTTAAAAAGCTTACACATGTTCAAATTCATTAGGAGGGGACTTCCCTGGTGGTCCAGTGTTTAAGACTCCATGCTCCCAATGCAGGGGGCCTGGGTGGTTCGATCCCTGGTCAGGGAACTAGATCCCGCATGCCACAACTAGGAGTTTGCATGCCACAACTAAGGATCCTGCATGCTGCAACAAGGATGCTGCAATGAAGATCCCGCCTGCCGCAACTAAGACCCAGTACAGCCAAATAAATAAATAAATATTTTTAAAAATTCATTAGGAGGAGTGAAAGTACTTTATTTTTCTTTAAACAAATAACAATGCTTTTCGGCACATGTTAGAAGGAATAAAGTAGTAGAAAGAGCGGGGCTGTAGAGCTAAGACTTGGCTAAAAGATACCGCTTATTTGCTATATGACCTTGGGCAAGGGCAAAATGCCTACCTGCCTCAGTGGCAGCTCCATCATCTGCAACATGGCAATGATAATACCACGTCCCACAGTGTTACACAGAGGGCAAATGAGAATGTATCTGGAAGCTTTTTTGTAATTTCTGAAGTCCTATACATATTGTTGTTTTTATGACATTAGACCAGCACACGGTATTTAATAATTATGAAAGTATTTTTGCCCCCAGGATAGATTCAAAAACAGATTTTGTTTGAAAACACATATTTTACCTTCACTGAAATTCATAGCCCTATTCATACATCACAGAAAGAAAGGGTCAGCTGATGACAGGGACAGGAGCTTGGGAAGAGGCAGCAGTGATACCAAATGGACACAAAATCTGCTGCTTTCAGCACAGTCTCCATTTGGAAAGAGGAAAGGTCCTCTCCAACCTGCCCCATTTCCAACTGGGCACAGGAAACTTATTAACTGAGGGAAGGAGAGAGAGAAAAGCGCCTCAGTGACTGTAACTGCTAGAGCAAACCAAATCCAAGATTTTGTTAGGATCTAGACTGGAAAGAAACAAGATTTTAGAGCTGCTCAGAGAATAGGACAGGGATCTTACACGGCAATAGAAGAAAAAGAGGATGCTCCCTTGGAACCCTGACTTCAGACATCGTCCATTGTTAAACATACCAAAAAACTATATTCACAATTAAGTCTTCTTCTACAGTGTTTTTACATACTGTTTTTACCATTTTATAGAGTAGCTAACACAGGCAGTGGTCCGCTCAGTGGGGTGGCTGGTGAATGCAAGTGGACCATGACCGGCCATGCATTGCAGTCTATGGAAACTATAACTGAAGATCTAGAAACAGTGAGGGTTACATGCCATTTCTGTAAACCTCATCCATGTGCTACTAATTTTTCCTACTTTTCTATTCCCTCTTCTCCTTGCTTTCTTCTACCTTCCATATTTCTTTTTTAACTTCCAGATTGCTCTCTCTGCTATCTCCTTTCCACACAGAAAGAGTGTACAATTTTTTAAAGGTACAGTAAGTTTTTAAAATATAGAGATACCCATGTTTATATACATTTTTTCCAGTTGTTAAGGAAACTTTTTTTCAAGGTGAGGTCTATGATGGCACCAAAAAACTGTAAGCATTTCACAAATGTGTTATTTTTTTATTTAAAGAATTTAAAGAATCCAACAGTGTCAAAAGTAATAAATCTATTTACATGGGGTTTTTACAATCCATATTTCTGTTTTTTATTATCTAGGAGTACAAACACCTCAAGGCAAAAAGTTAGAATAATTAATGAACTAAGACTTCATCTCAAGAAGTGAGGAAAAGAACAGCTAAACAGCAAGTTTTACAAAGTTGTGGGAGAGCACTTCTGCTTCCACCCAAGATGAAGCAACAGAGACAAGACTCACCTTCTTGCCTGAAACAACAATACAACTAGACAAAATATGTGAAACAACAGTTTTTAAAACAATGGACAATGTAAATGAAGGACAGTGACCCCTGAGAAACAGGAAGCAGATGAGGTGAATTCCCCAGCTTACTGCCTGGAGGGATTGTCCAGGCCACTGCTCAGGCAGGGGAACCCAGGCAGAGCCTGGCAGAGCCCTTGAGTTGAAGAGACACAGCTGAGAGTCTGTGGAGACCAGGACAGCTGGAGTCCTTAGGACAGAGTACCAGAGAGGAGAGAGCTGCAGAGAGAACTCTGGTGATCTGCAGAGGGTCTTCCTGGAGCAATCAACAGAGTATCAAGCAGTGCATCTGTGTAAGGAAACTGCCCAAGACTGGGGAAAGAGCCATTCAAAAGGGTTATAGGGAACAAGGTCTGGCGTTCACACAGGGTGGTTCCAGTGGCTGATCCAACCAGGAAGACTGGAAACACTCGTAATTCTCAGGTCGTTGGATAGAGGACTCAGGAAGATCTTGCCTCAGTGGTGGGGAATAATTAACCCCAGATTAAACACTTCTTTGGCACTGCCTAACATCATAAAAGCAAGACTTGAAAGGATGAAACTATTTCTAAGAAAATTAGATGCATCCAAGAACAAAGCTCTAGGAGATTTGTAGGAATACAAAAATATCCAGCTACTAGTAAGATAAAATTTACCATGTCTGAGATCCAACCAAAGAGTATCAGAAATGCCTTTTCAGGGAAACATGACCCATAATAAGGAGGATAATCAATCAAAGCTGATTCAGAACTGATACAGACATTAGAATTAGCAGAAAAGGACATTAACACAGTTATTGCTATTATTGTATGCCATATGTTCAAAGTTAAGTAGAGACATTGAAGATATAAAGAAGACCCAAATTGAACAGCTACAATGCCCCAGTTGAAAAATACACCAGATAGGATTAACAGCACATTAGACATTGAAGAAGAAAATAACTAGTCAATTTGAAGTCACAGTAATAGAAACTATTGAAAATGAAGTACATAGGAAAAAAGAATCAAAAAAAATGAAAAGAGCATCAGTGAGCTGTGAGACAACTTCAAGCAGGCTAATATATGAGTAATTGGAGTCCATAAAGAAGAAGAGAGAAGGGAGCTTCAGAAAAAAAAAAAAACATACAAAGAAACACTTGCCAAAATTTTTCCAAATCTGATGAACACTAGAAACCTGCAGATCCAAGAAGCTCAAGGAACCCCAAGCACAAGAAACATGAGGAAACGACACCAAGGCAAGAAACTATCAACAAAACAAAAAGCTGCCTACTGAATGGGAGAAGATATTTGCAAACAATATATCTGGTAAGGGGTTACTATCCAAAATATATAAAGAACTCATACAACTCAACGTTAAAAAAAACAAACAACCTGATTTAAAAAATGGGCAGAGGACCTGAATAGACATTTTTTCAAGGAAAACATATACATGGCCAGCAGGCACATACATGAACGATGTTCAACATTACTAATCATCAGGAGGATGCAAATCAAAATCGCAATGAGATATCACCTCATACATGTCAGAATGACTATTACCAAAAAGACAACAAATAACGAGTGTTGGTGAGGATGTGGAGAAAAGGAAACCTTTGTGCACTGTTGGTGGGAATACAAATTGGTGCAGCTAGTATGGAAAACAGTATGGAGATTCCTAAAAAAATAAAAAATACAACTACCATATGATCCAGCAATTCCACTCCTGGGTATTTATCCAAAGAAAATGAAAACACTAATTTGAAAAGATATGTGTACTCTTATGGTCACTGCAGCATTATTTACAATAGCCAAGATATGGAAGCAACCTAAGTGCCCATCAAAAGAGGAATGGATAAAGATGTGGTATATATATACACAATGGAATATTACTCAGCCTTAAAAAAGAATGAAATCTTGCCGTTTGTGACGACATGAATGGACTTAGAGGGCATTATGCTAAGTGAAATAAGTCAGACGAAGACAAATACTGTAAGATTTCACTTATATGTGGAATCTAAAAAACAAATGAACAAACATAACTAAACATAAACAGAGAACAAACAGGTGGTTGCCAGGGAGGAAGGGAGGTGAGGAGGAGAGAAATAGGTGAGGGAGTTTAACAGGTACATACTTTCAGTTACAAAATAAGTGAGTCATGGGTATGAAATGTACAGTGTGGGGAATATAGTCAATAATTATGTAATATCTTTGTATGGTGACAGTAACTAGACTTATCTTGGTGAACATTTTGAAATATATAGAAAAATTGAATCTCTATGCTGTGTACTAGGAAGTAACATAGTGTTGAAGGTCAATTATACTTCAAAAACAAAGAGACAAACTTATAGAAAAAGAGGTCAGATTTGTGGTTCCCAGAGGCAGGAAGATTATGGGGAAGATAACTGGATGAAGGCAGTCAAAAGGTACAAACTTCCAGTTCTAAGATAACTACTAGGAATGTAATACACAACATCATATAATTAACACTGCTGTATGTTATATATGAAAGTTGTTAAGATGGTAAATCCTAAGAGTTCTCATCACAGGGAAAAACATTTTTTTTTCTATTTCTTTAATCTTGTATCTATATGAGATGATGGATATTCACTAAACATTGTGGTAACCATTTCATAATGTATGTAAGTCAAATCATTATGTTGCACACCTTAAACTTACACCGTGCTGTATGTCAATTATATCTCGATAAAACTGGAAGAAGAAAAAAAAGAAACTACACCAAGGCATATCATAATCAATTTTTTCAAAACCAGTGCTGAAGAGAAAATCTTCAAAGCAGCCAGAGGGAAAAAAAGACTATGCACAGGGGGACGAAGATAAGGATGAGAGCAGATTTCTCATAGGAAACAATGTAAGGAAGAAGATAGTGGAGGAATGTCTTTAAAGTACTGAAAGAAATAGAAACAGTTGACCTAACATTCTAGACCCATGAAAATATCTTTCAAAAAATAAGGTGAAATACAGACTTTTTCAGACATACAAAAACAGAGAATTCATCACCAGCAGACCTGCGCTACAAAAAATGTTAAAGAAAGAAGGCAAATGATACCAGATGGAAATCAGGACCTACACAAAGGAATGAAGAGCACTGGAAGTGGCAACTATGTGGGTAAACATATATGATTCCTTTTCTTATTATTTAAATCTCTTTGAAGTAATTGACTGCTTAAATAAAAATAACAGGGACTTCCCTGGTGGCACAGTGGTTAAGACTCCACACTCCCAATGCAGGGGGCCCGGGTTCGATCCCTGACCAGGGAACTAGATCCCACATGCATGCTGCAACTAAAAGTTCGCATGCCACACTAAGGAGCCCCCATGCCGCAACTAAGACCCGGTGCAACCAAATATGTATATGTATAACTGATTCACTTTGTTATAAAGCAGAAACTAACACACCATTGTAAAGCAATTATACTCCAATAAAGATGTAAAAAAAAAATAAATATTTTTTAAAAAAATAAAAATAACAGTGTATTTTGGGATCTATATAACATATGTTAAAGTAAAATGCATGATAACAATAGCATAAAGGCTGAGCAGGGGGAAATGGAAGCACACTATTGTGGAGTTTTTATACTATATGTGAAGTAGTATATATCACTTGAAGGTAGACTTTGATAAGTTAAAGATGTATAATATAAACCCTAAAGCAATCAGTAAATAAAACTAAGAGCAAGAGCTAATAGGCAAACAAAAGAGATAAAGTGGAATCATTTTAAAATACCTAATTCAGGGACTTCCCTGGTGGCGCAGTGGTTAAGAATCCGCCTGCCAATGCAGGGAACATGGGTTCGATCCCTGGTCCGGGAAGATCCCACATGCCACAGAGCAACTAAGCCTGTGCACCACAACTACTGAGCCTGTGCTCTAGAGCCCGTGAGCCACAACTACGGAGCCTGTGTGCTGCAACTAGTGAAGCCCGCGAGCCTAGAGCCCATGCTCCACAACAAGAGAAGCCACCGCAATGAGAAGCCCGCGCACCACAGTGAAGAGTAGTTAGTCCCCGCTCGCTGCAACTAGAGAGAGCCCGCGCCCAGCAATGAAGACCCAACACAGTCAATAAAAATTAAAATAAGTAAACAAATTAATTTTAAAAAATAAAAAACAAGTAATAAATGATGTGTAATCTAATGAAAAAATATGAGATTTCTATCAATAAATTTCCTATTTAAAGAAAAACACATAATACACAAAGGGAGTGACATCAGCATAATTGCAGACTAGGAAGCTCCAAGCTTGTGTGCCCCAACGAAAACATAAAATTAAATTTAAAAAGAAAAGAAGGAAAAAAAAAAAAATAAGAAAAGAAGGGCTTCCCTGGTGGCGCAGTGGTTGAGAGTCGGCCTGCCGATGCAGGGGACACGGGTTCGTGCCCCGGTCCGGGAGGATCCCACATGCCGCGGAGCGGCTGGGCCCGTGAGCCATGGCCGCTGAGCCTGCGCGTCCGGAGCCTGTGCTCCACAACGGGAGAGGCCACAACAGTGAGAGGCCCGCATACCGAAAAAAAAAAAAAGAAAAAAGCAAGCAAGCTGAATTGTCAGAACCAATTGTGTCAGTGCTCTGGAAACAGTCACAGGTTTATAGCAACAGAGCAAGTACCCAATCAAGAAAAAGACTTCTTCAAAGTCGTGGGAAAGTTCTGTGGCATTCTTACTCACTCTCGCCCCACCTTCTCCCTGGGACAGTGGCAGTTGCGGTCTGGAAGCAGCAGCCTAGTTCCCAGTCCCCTTCCTTGAACTGGAGAGGTCAGAGCAGACTATTTGCAAGTGGTTGCATATGTGCTATCCATCCACCTTGTTCCATGTTCCTTTCTTCTTGCCTTCTTTTGGATTATTCATCTATTTCCCTTCCTCTTGTTTGAAATTTATACTTTTTCTATTCTTTAGTTTTTATACCCTTAATTTATCGAAATGTAGTATTAGTCTAACTTAAAATCTTCTAGAAGTGCACTACTTAGTACACTTTATAAACTGTATCCAATTCACAGAGTCCCTCCTCGGCTATGTCTAATATGTTGCTAAACTCATCCATCGACTTCTCAAACTGTTATTATCTATCTCAGATCTATTACTTCTGCTTGGTTCTTTCTCATTTTCATTTTTAAAAGTTTTAAATTTCTTGTTCATATGTAATCGTCTCTATTTCCATGGCCAGAGTAAGCATAACTGTTTTACATTGATGTCTGAGGATTCTAATATGAGGTGTCTCTGTGTAACTGTGTCTGTTGCCTCTTACTTCTCCTGATTCTTAGGCATGTAGTCTTTTCGAAACGTCTTTGGTTAAACCCGGGAAGTTATTTTGAGTGAATTCATTGTAGGTGGATTTTTGTCCAGGACTGATTGATTACTCATAGCTAATGAGGTCTTTTTTTTTTTTTTTTTTTTTTTTTTTTTTTTTTTTTTTTGCGGTATGAGGGCCTCTCACCGTTGTGGCCTCTCCCGTTGCAGAGCACAGGCTCCGGACGCGCAGGCTCAGCGGCCATGGCTCACGGGCCCAGCCGCTCTGCGGCATGTGGGATCTTCCCGGACCGGGGCACGAACCCGCGTCCCCTGCATCGGCAGGTGGACTCTCAACCACTGCACCACCAGGGAAGCCCTGAGGTCTCATTTTTTTTTTTTTTTTTCTGAGGTCTCATTTTGAACCAGCTCTTTACGCCTGATTCCTCATCTGCAAAATGGGGTAACAGTGCTTAAACCATATAGTCTTCGTGAGGATTAAACAACAGCTTATGAGTTCCTGGATCCAGTCATACCTTTAACTAGTATTTCTGTGCTTTTCGCTTAAGTCAGTTTGAGCTGAGCTCCTCACAGCAACGACCTCGATTCTTGCCTGTGTCAACAGCATGACCGGAGATTTGTGGGTGATAAAGCTGGAGGTGGGGGCGGGGGGAGCCTGCCAGGTCCAGTGCAAAGGCAGCAGGCTGAGGGGAATGAGGAGACCCTTCCCATGGGAATGGTCTCTCAGCCGTCCTGATCAGGATTCCCTTCCTCAGTGTGAAGGGTTGGGGTGCTTGTCTACATCCAGATACTGCACATCTGTCCACTCCACGCTGCCCCAAGGTTGTCCCCACAAGAGCCCTGTTTCTCAGAGGTGACAGCTGGTGCCTACGGGAGGGCTCAGGTGGGGGCTGTGCAGTGCTTAGGTGGCATCTTATGCGCAGACACACTATGTTGCACCCATTCTGTGCTAGGCGCACCACCTCACTCTTCTGTGGCATGAGGCTGAAGGGACCCTGCCTGGTGGGGTAGCTGCAGTCATGGCGGGAAGCTAAGCATAGGGGCGACACAAACACAGCACACCTGTCCTGTCAGTTTGTATGGCTTGGGCCAGATGTACCCACTCCTCAGAGGACACTACTGGGGGCCTGCGAGGTGGTCTGGTTAGTATCTTTTATGTCCGGAAACCACCCATTTGCCCACACGGATGCCTGTCTGTTCCAGGCACACCTTTCCCACATCACCTGTAGTGCAGGTCATGTCCACAAAGATTTCCATCCTGGGTCCAGGGAGGTCAAACGTCCCCTCCAGGACTACTGCCGTGTAACTGATAAGGTGTACTGACCTCTGGACCTAGCTCGAGCAATTACTTGACCTCTGTATCTGTTTCCCCATCTGAAATTGGCGATGACAACTCCTGCGTGAGACTGTTGTTGAGGATTATGAGTCGATATTTCCAAAATGCTTTGGGAAACACTGGGCATGCAGTTGGTGCTGAGAATCGTGTCTGATGCGCAGATGGTGCTTCAGAAGCACTTAGAATAGTACCTGGCACAGAGATGGTGCACTCAGAGCAGCAGCCATCACACACCTGGCATTCAGTAAGCACACAGGCATAAAACTGGTGCTTGGTAAGTATGTTAAAAGAAAAAAACCCACACTGCCAAGGAACACACTGGCATGTTTATATGTACACAGCAGAAAGTACAGAGTCTCAATAAGAAAATACACTCTGTGTTCAGGTGCATCCCACCACCAACCCCTCAGTTCACCCCACGTTGAGGACAAGAGGGAAGGGGACAACCATAAATAGAGAATAGAAGGGAGGGTTAATGCTCTAAGGGGCAAACACAGGTAGGGAACACACTGCTGGAAGGAGACATGACCTCTTCTTCCCCAGGAGAAAGCAATATAGCAGCACAGGAGAACAGTAGCCACGACTAAGCTGTGGCGTCTGGCATGGGGCACCTAACACAGGTAAGAGGACAGGGGTGGAGCTGGGAAGGAAGAGAGCAGAGATGGCTACCTTCCCTGTGGCAGGGCCAGGGGCCCTCAATTTATATCCATGAACTCAGAGTTGGCTGGGGTACCACAGGCTGGGGACGCTGGGGGGTCAGATAAGCTGGGCTGGGGTTGCAGGCGACGTGCCACATCCTGGCGTTGGTAGAATAGGACATAGGCTGCCTTGGACTGCAAGGAGAGGACAGGAGTCAGCGTGGATCGGGGAGGAGGGTGTCGGGAGAAGGGAGGATGGAAATCACACCTCAATCTGATTCTCAGTCACAGGTGAGACACTGTTGTCATCGAAGTAGTGCCACTGACCGCTGTCCTTGTTGCAGGCAAATGTCGTGTCTATAAAAGAAGGGAAGCTGTCCTCACCCACCCTCCTGCCCCTAAGAGGCGTCCACGTCCGCTCTCACTCCTCCCACCCTAACGACCTCGCCACCCATTCACACATCTGGGGACACCCACTGGGGACATCCTGACCCCCCAGCACACGGCCCTGCCACAGCCTGGCACATACAGTGTCCATCCCGCAGGCCCCCGTAATGGTTGGAAACTGCGATGAGATCATATTTGTACAGCTCTGGGGCCGACTCGTTCTGCGGCTTGATGACAAACTTGGAGAAGTCCAGGTCCCTGTGGGTGGGAAGAGGGTTAACACTGCTGGCGCCCCCTTCCCCATTGCCTGCCTTCCCCCCACAGCCAGCCTCCCCGGGCCCCGGACCGGATAGGAAACTCCACAAGGGTATCCAGCTTCTCGCGGGAGAACTTGGTGTAGGAAAAGCGCTTCAGGTGGATGATGAGCGTCTCCGGCAGCATCCACAGGTCCAGCTTCTTGGTGGCCAGCTGGTGCTGCTTGCAATTGGGGCAGTACCTAGAGATGGAGCCCGAGTCAGGACACGGACACTTTCTGAGCACCTACCGCATGCTCTTTGTGCCGTGCGGCCTTCGTGGGCCACGTCTCGTCCAGAGATGCTGCTCTTACTCCTAGCCTGCCTGTTACTCTAGTTTGCTCTCTTGACACGTTAAAATCCTGCCAAGTACTTACCAACTCCCCACTGTATACACTTTTGTACTGGCGTGTGTTTTTGTTTGGCTTCCAGTCTGTGAGACACTAGTCTTCTTTTAGAGCCTGCCTCTCTCACTCCAGTTTTCTCTCTTCTATTTTATTCACTGACTCACTCGCCAGGTATTTACTGACGGTCTACCGTTGAGTCCTTTGGCACTACTTTGTATTTCTATTCCCTTTCTGCTCCATGGAGATGCCGCTCTTATTTTTGAGACTGGTTTTGTCTTTTTTGGTTCTCTTTTTCTGTTTTGTTTATTCTGCAAGGATCTAATGAGTATCTACTGCACAGCCCACACCATTATAATCAGTGAGAAGAGACACACAGTGAACTTAAAAAGTCTTCCCCCTTAAGGGGTTCACTCTAACAGAAAATACAAAAAAAAACGATGCAAAAGGGGATCTAGGAGGTGACATCAAGTGGCGTTACAGAGCTAGAAAGAGGGAATGGAGGGAGCTGATGGCTGGGAGAGGAGCAGCTTTTAACAGAAGAGTAAGAGACGGTCTCTCTGATGAGCTAACATTTGCTCAGAGACCTGAGCAAAATGGAGGTCAAATCCTGTAGATAACTAGAGGAAGAATGACCCTGGGAGAAGGAACAGCCCAGGCAAAGGCTGTGAGGTAGGAATAGGCTTGGGGTGTTGGTGGCCAGAGTGGCAGGAAGGTTTCGAGTGAGGGGGAGGGGGAAGGAGGTGTATTTAGTGGTGACGGACTGGAGGAGGTGGTCCCACCCAACTGCACCCCCAGAGGCCCTGTTCTGGGCCCTCACCAGGGGTTTTCCTTCTCCAGGGTCTCAGTGGTGGTGAAGAGCTCGATGCACTCCTGCAGCCGCACCGGAGCCTTCTTCAGCACGTACCCAACACAGTCATGCTTCACGTAGCCCTAGGTTGGGGGAATGGACAGCCAGGTATGAGGATGGGGGTTGTGGGGGATAAAAAGGAGTCGGGGTGGAAGACACACGCCGAGTGGTTAAGAGCACGGACTTTGTGTGTAGCGCAAGGTGAAAGTGCCTCCCATCCCCAGGATCTCGTTTACCTCAGCCTCCACCTCGTCATAGTAACGCTTCTTCATCTCTGGCTCCCAGTCGATGGCAATGTACGGCTGGGCTGGGGGCGAGGGGAGGTGGTCATGGGCCCTGCTGCCAAGCAAACCCCCCTCCCGCCTCCCCAACCCTGGCTCACAGCTGAAGGAGACACCATGGGTATCCTCGTTGAAGGTCGAGCGGTCGCTGGTCCCATTGGAATTCACTGTCTGCAGGGTGAAGAGGTGCTTGCGCCGTGCTCTCTGGGGCCAGTGGGATGGTCCAGGGGAGTTGTCCACGGGGGCCCGGCTCCCGCCCGCGACTCCAGAGCTGGGCCCAGCCTGCTCCGTCCCAGGGTCTTGGGAGCTGCCCCCAGCCACATGTCCAGGCTTAGGGAGGTTGTCCTTATCCTCCAGGTCTGCTGGGACAGGAGAGGATGTCAGAGGTGGAAATGTGTGAGCCCCAGGGGGTTGAGCTGCAATACACATCCATGTGGACCCTGTGTGGGCCAGACCGACCCCAAACCCCCTGACCCTCCCTCAGGCCATGGGACTGCTTGTACAGACCCTCATCCTTGCCGATCCTCTCTCCTTTCTCCTCCTCACCTTTCTCATCCCCATCATCCTCGTCATCCGAGCTGGGTCTGGTCACATAGCGTCTGCCAACAGAGCAGAGGAGACTCTCAAGGAGGGACCCGAGAGCAGGGAGGACAGAGCCCAGAATCCTACTTTGCTTATGATGGGAAGCCACTGGTAAACCCACACACACAAACAGTTCTTAAGAAGGAGCCCGGAAGGTCTCAGGAGATGTCAGAGGGACACTGGAAGAGGCAGCCTGACAATGTAGGATCTTGTGTGCCACAGTTAAGGAGCGTGGATCTTAAGTATGATAAGCCACTGGTAAACAGGCACACAATCAGCTGTAAATTTCCATCAGGGAAGGCCTCTGAGAAGCACTTGTAAGTGCAACATGAGAGAGAGGTGAAGCCAGATAATGCACTGTTGTTTGCCTTGGTAAGGACTCTGGATTTTAAGCACAATGAAAATCTATCAGTAAAAACACAAACAACCAAGCCTCTCCAAGGAAGAGACAATTAAGTACAAGATGAAGTCTGCATTTTGTCTGTCTTGTTCACCTCTGTGTATCCCCAGCACCTAGGAGAAGTGGTGCAAAGTCAGAAATTGAGAGAAAGAAAAAAGCCTACAAGTTCCTCTCTGGCCATGTTAAGTTTGAGCTGTCTTCTGGATGCAGACGGGAGGTGGCAACTAAGCAGCTAGACGCCCGGATCTGAGTTCTGACCCCACCTCCCTGCCTGACCCCAAACAGCAGACTCACGAGAGGCGGTACAGCAGGATGTGATACAGGGCGTCCCAGGAGAGCCGGTCCCGGGGCACCGACACCAGGAGCGGGTGCCCAAAGAGCATCAGGCCATAGTAAGAATTGTTGTAGTCCCGGGCTGGGGTGCGCTCCCGCAGGTAGATAGGAAGCACAACGTCCTCTCTGGAGTTCTCGCCAATAGCAGCCCTGCCTGACACCTCGTATCTGTGGGGGATGGACATCAGGTCACGCCTGATCAGAACACCCAAGAGGGATTCGAGGATTCTACCCCAGTAGCTCCAGCCACTCACCACTCACAGCCTGAAAATATTTTTAAAAGGGTCCGAAGAGTTACCCAGGGTTCTGTATTTTACAAACTGTTGGATGATTTACACAGCCCTTTGTTTATGTGATGTTAGATAAAGTACTTCGGTGTTATCAGCGCACTGAGGGAGTTGACAAAAATTTTTTGTGACACAGGGATCTAAAACCGTTTTCTTTTTGGAAAACTAAACTGCTTGGTGTACAAAAATTTTTCTACTCATAAAGCACCTTCTATTTTAGTTACCCAAAGATTTCAAACTTGCTCTGAATGTTCTCATGTTCAGAAAGCATCTTAGTGTTCCCCATTTCAAAAACCACTTGGGTTTTTGAGGCATGCAATGTGAGTAAGGAGTGCAGATCAGCATCGGGTACATACAAGGTACTAGTTAAGTGCTGACTAAAATAAAGAAACAGGAGCCTCCCTCACATAACAAGGAGGAAAACACCCAAGGACACCCTGTATAAGGATGTGGCGCCCCACTCACTGACAGCCCCTAGCCCCCTGCCCCACTAAGGCACATGGCCGAAGCCCCGAGCTGCGCAGGTGCCCTGTGAATCAGGCCGAGGAAGGGAGAGGGAAGGTGGTTAACGGAGGAGGTTCCTGAGAAGCCCTCATCTCCCCTCGTCCTCTCACTCACATGAAGATATCATCTCGGTCCAAGATGCTGCTCAGAGACTCCTCCAGCTGGTAGATCTTGTAGAAGCGGTGACTGAAGACATCGGCCACCATCATCTGAGAATGGGATGCAGAGAGGGGACCGGTCAGTCCGCCAGGTCTCCCCCAGGCCCTTCTGCCTCTCTCTGCCCCCCTGCCCCTGAATCCCACCCTCCTTCTATCTGCAGAGCCTCACCCTTTCTGGCGAGACACCAGTGTGTTTGGCCAGAGCCACACACAGATCCGAGATCTTGCCTTTCTTGGGGACCACGAGCCGGTGCTGAGGGAGGAACGGTATCCACAAAAGAGCAGAAGGATGTGTGGTGAGTTAGTGAAGGAAACCCTGAGGTACGACAAGAGTAATCAAACGAACTCTGACTACATGTTCCTCATTACGTCCCCTATCCCCATTCCCCCCATACCTGCTCTGGCTTGCGGCGGGGGTCCATGGAGACAAAGAAGACCTCCATGACCCTCTTGTGGGTCATAGGCAATGGGACACTGAGGTAGCAGAAGGGGTCGAAGGTCACAGACACGTTGCCACAATCAGGGCACACCACCGTGGACTTGAAGAGGCCATGGAAAGTGTCCACAATCACAGAATCGTTCCGCCGTTTGTGGTTCTGCCAGGCCTCCTGAGCAACCTCCTGTTGAGTGTCATGGTGGGTGGTGAGGCTTGCCCGGGGCCGGGGAAAACCATGGGGTGGATGTGCATGGGATTAAAGTTAAGGTTACGGCCACCGGTAAAGTCCAGAGGCAGAGTTACAGTGAGGGCTATCTGGAGACTGCGTTCACTGTCGGGGCCGGGGGTTATTTGGGGCAGGAGACCAGGTGGGGGTTAACTCTGGGTTGGGCGTGAGTGCAGATGTGGCATTGGAGCCAAGGTTGGGACTGAGGTCAGGGAAGAGGAGCTTAATAGAAAATGGTGGTGTGCGGGATACTCCAAGGAGGCCAGAAAATTCCTGAGGCAGGGCCCTAGTGGCTTTAATGAGGCTCTCAGGATGGGGGTCTTCCAGGAGCGCCCACCTGATCTGGCCTCCCAGCAGCATCGCACAGTTCCACATATTCCTTCTTCTTAACACGATTGAGGTCCTCGTGCAGCCCATCCAGGAGGAACGACAGCAGCTCCTGTGAGTCATGCTGCTGGTAGCCCAGAAACTGGGACGCAAAGTGGCCGACCTTGGTCTGAGAAGATGGGCAGGGCCGTCAGAGCGTGAGGGAGTTGGGGGATGGGGGCACAGAGGAATCGGCCAGGGCTGAGCCACACCTTGAACACGTGGGGCACGATGGAGCGGTGGTGGCCGGACCACGCCTGCTTCACCAGGTCCGCATAGGCCTCTGCGATCTCCCCCTTCATGCCCAGTGGGTTGCAGAAGTTGAGCTCCTCCAGGTAGCGGTTTTTGAGGAAGTAGTTGGTGAGCTGTGGCACGTTGCTGAGGCACTGCAGAAGGCAGGGGCCAGGTGCGTGAAGAGGCGAGAGAGGTAACCAATGTGGGGACAGAGGAAAGGGAGACAGGAGGAAGGGGAAAGAAAGAGAAGGGGCAGGGGAGTAGGGGAGAGAAGAATTTCAGGAGAAGGAAGAATGTGGTGACGAAGGAGAGAAGACAAGGGAAAGCAGGGAGCAAGTGGAAGGAAGAGGCATTAAGGTTTCAGAAAGTAACGTGGGCATGTCGAGCCAGACTGTGGGGCCCCAGCTTCCAACTGACCCCTTGCCCTGCAGTACCCCCCTAGTTCTGTCCCCAGTCTCCAACGCTCAAATCCATCCCTGCGCAGTGCCAGACCTAGACCTAATGGCTCAACCTGCAGGGCCGAGTTCATGAAGCACGTGTTGCCCAGATTGGTGAGACCACAGATGCCCGGCTGGCCCTGGAAGTCCTCATCCTCCTCCGACGCGCTGCTCCTGGGACGGATGAGAAACTCTTATCAGCTGAGGACCTACTACTTGTGGGTGGAATGTGCTCTTGGGCTCAGTTGTTCTGCCTACTGTGGGATCCCACTCTGGACTGGAAACCCCAAGGGCTCACATGGCGGGCAGCTGTGCGCTGGGCCAAGTGCCATCCTTGTTTCGGGTCTCCATGATGACCACCTGGGTTGGAGGAAGAGGAGTAAAGATCAGGAAAGGCATTCATGGAGGGCCCATGGACACCTAGCCTTCACTTCCCCCAACCTGAGCACGGGTGGTGGGCCAAGAAGCCTTCCCCACCCTTACCTGCCCAGTCTTGAGAGCGGCGTCAAGCACTGTGACACGTGTGTTGCACAACCTCTCAAAAGAGCCCTCCGCGTTCTTGATCCACAGCCGTGTCTCTTCCTGGGGGCTCACCAGAAACTGCTCTTGAGCGGTGCGCAGAACTAGGTCTGTGGAGGGTGATGGAGCACATTCAAGGTCTTCCTGGGACCCTGGAGGATCCACCCATCTTGGCATCAGATTCCTTAGGTCACCGAGCTGTGACCGTGGCTGGGAATGCCAACCCATTCTGCGACCCTTAGACTCACCAACAGAATCTGTGTGGCTGAACTGAGCAGTGTGAGCTGTGTCCATATCACTGTGCTGGATGAGCAGCAGTTCTACTGGGTACACTTCAACTTTCTGGATGCTGGACAGCTCCACGACCTGGAAGGAGGGAAGGATGCACACACAGGTGTACCCACCCAACACACACATGGACACAGGAACGACGACCTTTGAGATCAGAGGAACATCCACACAGACAAACACACATGGCATAGACACATGTACGAGGCTCTGTGAGGGGAGCACACACAGGCGAGCAAATGCAGGGGACACAGCAAGATACCGTCTAATGACCTGGGAGAGGAGGAGAGGGCAGACCCAGGTGTATGGATACAGCATACGTGAACACACAGGTCTGGACACACATCCTGGGCCTATGGAGGCCTTCCTCCTACGCTCCCCGCCCTATAAAAGCCACCCCCCAGCACCCTCCCCACCCACTATACCTTGCGTTCAATGGGAGGCTGGCCATGCTCTAGACCATACCAGTTGACCAGGTAATGCCAAGCAGCCGCTGGGAGCAGCACATAGTCCTCACCTTCCACCAGTCCCTTCTTGAGGCGCCAGTTTACCTGGTCTGCAGGAGGGCGGGGGGAGGTGGCAGAGGAACAATCAGGGAAGGAAAGTGATGAGTCACTCTGGCCATCTCACCAATGACCTAGCACAGAAAAGGGGCTCATGATCATTTGCGGGGACAAAGATGACAAGAAGTCCAGGCTTGGCTGATGTTGGGAGGCAGAAGCCTGGTACCTTCAAAGAGCTCAGCATTGTTGATGCAACCAGGGAAGGTGCTGGGGTCCTGGTCTCCTCCCTGCACGTATACTTCCCACTGCTTGTACCAGTGCTGCTCCACGAGGAACCTGGACCAGACAGGTGACAGGGGTGTCACACGGCTATCTGGGGGTTAGTGGTACCACTTCACACGGTTATTAGACTAAAAGTATCAACATGTTACAAGTCAAGATGACAAGTTTCATGAACACCTGAAACTAATACAGCGCTATACACCAACTATATTTCCGATTAAAAAAAGAAATTCTTCCCATAATTCAACATTTAAAAAAATTTTCAGCATCATATAAAAATAAATTAGAAGCAAAATGTATTCAGTGAAATCCAGATTTGGATAGAATGCTTAACTTCTTAGGATACTAAAAGAGATTTGATGATTAAAAACAGAAAGTGTGCTCAATAACGGCAAAAAAACAAAACAAAACAAAACCCATACCCATACCCATGGTGCCAGAAAACAGGAGATTTTATTATGGAATAAACAATAATTCACTTGTATTAGTCTGTGGGGTAACACAGTCAAATTAGGTTCAAAATAACTTATTTGCAGCTAATGTTGTAAGACTTAGCCATTTGTTAAATGTGCAGTGTTTGTAAAGGATACAAAAATCTTCAGCTAAGAAATGGATTGTTAAATTCTGAAAACCCGCTCAGAAATCAAAAAGAATTTCAACTGCTAAAAGAATCATAAAGTTTTCCTTCAAAAACTGTATACTGCCATCTTAAAAATAATTTCTTATTTAGGATTTATTTTGGCTTTAGAGTAAATTTCTAAGTGTATGGTGACTAGCTCACTCTTTATGTAAAACTGTGGTTAAAAACATAAAATTTACCACCTGAACCACCTTTAAGTGCAGTTTGACCTATTCTCTTTTAAAGGAGACTTTTATATGCACTACTAGGATAAACATTTAGGACTGTTGAAATCTGCCTTTGTAAAATGTCATGAGAAATTCTGAAGTCTGCAAAATACTTGACATATAATAAGTGCTAAATGAACATTAGCTGTTACTGTTCCGATCCCAGGGCTTAGACAAAAAAGTTCATGTACACGTAATCCTCGTTCCCCCCTCCAACTCCAACACAAACCTGCTCTGCTATGGAATTTTTTTTTTCTTTTTTTTTTTGGCTGCGCCCACCCGTGGCATGCAAGATCCTAGTTCCCAGACCAGGGATCGAACCTTGCCCGCTGCAGTGGAAGTGCGGAATCTTAATCACTGGACCGCCAGGGAAGTCCCTGCTATGGAATTGTTGACACATAAAAGGCTGTCCCAAGTATTTAACAGCCTCAAATAAACACTTTTTTAAAAAAATTACAAAACTGATAAAAAATACGTAACAGTTTTCCAGCGATTTAACTCTATAAATTGGATTCCTTAAAATGGCAACTTTTCTTTGTTTAAAAAAGGATCAGAAAGGTAGGGGTATGGGGAGATAGAAAAACCCTGGAATAGTCACATGTTGCCCAAATAGGCAAACTTTTCTGTGGGTTTTTATTCATTTATTTATTTTGGGGGTTGCAGTGACCCCCACAGACCCCGTACTTCATTCATGCCAGGAACACACACCCTCCCCACTCCAGTGGCTCAAGCCACAGACACTTCCCATCACTCATCTAGAAAACCCCATCGCGGACCTTACCCTCTGCCACTTGTACCTTCACCTCCCCTTCAAGGTTTTAATTGCCTCCATTGATGGTCTATGAGGTTACTCAGTAAAGCTAGTTTATTGTTAATGGGACCTTCGAAGCAAAAGGAGCCACAGCTCAATGGGTTTTTTTAAAAGCAGATTTTTAAGGAAGATTAACATTAAAATCACTTTTTAGAGTGGTAAGCAAAACCTCCAGACCTGGCTACAACCTGGATTTCTAAAGCCGTCATAGAAGACTGAAGTTTTACATAAATTTTCACAAAGTATCACTAGCATGTTTTTTCAATTCAAAGACACAAAAACTTTTTTAACATCTCTGAATTGGGATGGCTCATAATCTGTCAGCTCAGGTGGCAGTCATGACAGAGTTGTCATTGTCTAATGAAAAAGCATCACATTGTTATTTACTCCTACACTTCAATTTTTTTTGGTTGCTACTGTAAATGGTATCTTTCAAATTTTAACTTTCTAATGTCTTGTTGCTAGTATACAGAAATAAAATGGATCTTCCTAAAGTCACTTATGTTTGTGTTTCCTCAAATTTGTTAAAATGATATGAAATATGTGCTTATGGAAAGAAATTACTAAAAATATTGTCTGTCCTCTAGATTTCTCTTGTGTCTGGAGAAAATATTGGTTATTCTGGTTAATCATTACACTAGGTATAATAATTACAGAGAAATAGAAATATGGATGTAAACTAAGAGATGGTTTCCTACTTGTTTTATTAAAAGGTTGTTAGCTTATTCAGATGGTAAATGTGCTATTACATTGTTCTAAATTTATTATTTACATATCTGTATAAGCCTACATACATAAATAAGAAGGCAGGCATATAAATAAATCCTTTCTATAAATTGTTACATGAATAATGTACCAAAGGAGAAAAATTAGAATTTGGGCCTTTTTCTGTAAAATGACTACATTAATTTATGCCCAGACTGGAAGTTCCTTTTTCTGTCACCAAATTACTGTTAACTCTTGGTACCTTCTGACATCTCCTTAGCTCATTTTTTTTAAAATAATTCTTTCTTTAAAAAAAAGTTAAGCTCCTAAAAATCTTTGTTATTTATTACTGTGTTTTACGAGGTTGACTATAAATATTTCTTGTCTTTACTTCAATTTATATCTTGTTAAAAAACAACTATTCTTCCTTTGTCTTTCACAAATTCAGGCCAAAGTCAGAATAACAACACTGTTAAGATGTTCTTTTCTGTCTAAACTATCTCTGGGAGATACCACAAAGATCTGCTCCTTTGCCCTATAAAAGGAATGACAATAGCATCATTACGTTTATCCAAAATTCCCCCAATTTTAATTAACTTGAAAATTTCAGAAAAGCTTTCATTTTTCAAACTTGATATTTTTAAAAATGACAAACCAAAAAGAAAGTTTATCTTCCTAGATTAGTTATTAATTATATATAATTAGATATACTAATATAAATATCTTTCAATAACTGCATACTTTTCAAGCTAAAAAGCATAATGTTCAAGCAACAAAGACTAGTACAGTAACTGTCTACCAAAAGATCCCCCCTCCAGGATGCTAGACTCACAAACTCCTTTCCCTTTTTGGTTCACAAAAAGTCTGAACAGGTACTAAGGGTGCCGACTCAATTAGAGGGGAATTGTCAGAGGCCTATTGTTTTTTTCAGTCTTTCATTAGATCCAGTGGCCAAAGCATATTTACCTTTTGTAAGAGCTATAGCAGCAATCGCCAACCAAACGTGTGAAAATTTCAGTCGGTTTAGTTCTAGGGTCTTCATTAAGGGTAACGGTTCCCCATGCTGTGCAGACTTCTCCATTGACAGAAAACCCTCAACATTTCTAGGCTAGTCTCTTAAGCTCCAGTGAGACGTTGCTTCCCCTTCACACATCACAGTCGATTCTGCAATACTGAACCCAGACACCCACCTTCCTTAACCTGAGCAAAGAGAACCTCATGCTTGCTTACCTCTGTTAGGAAACTATCCCCACCCTGCACAGACCTAGAGACTCCAGCTATCCCAGATTTGTTTTAGATGGTTCATCCTCGAAAATTTGCCAAGGAGGCTAAACTATCACAGATTTGAATTTTCTCTTAAAATTTAAGCTTCTCCTAGAAATTAAATCAATTTAGATGGCCAAATTAATTAAATGCGCCCGCCCAAATATGCCAGCTGACAAAAGATAGAAGGTGCAAATATTAATATGGATATTAGGTATATGATTTGGGGTTAGTCCATGACTTTGAAATGCTTTATAAGCACAAATTTCCTGACCACTGCAGCAAACCCCTATAAAATAGACAGCAAATTAAAGAATCTTGAGGTGCTCTGCTCTAGATAAGCATTAAAAAATGGAGCTAAGGAAAAATGCTGCATATTATCCACAAAAGCAGAGATAAACTGGTTTCACTGAACCAACATCGATGGGATAAATTTTTTTTATTGACAGAGCATAATTTTTTATTCACATGACATAAAATTAACCATTTAAAAAGTGAACAATTCAATGGCATTTAGTACATTCAGCATTGTGCAACCACAACCTCTATCTACTTCCAAAACATTTTCAACACCCCAAGAGGAAACCTGGTACTGGTGGGATAATTTTAAAGGGTATTGTCACAAGGTTGTAAAGGTAGGATGGGGCAGAAACCAAAGTCCCCCCCCCCCGCCCTTCCGAACACCTCCAAATGGGCTATAAAAACGTTCCTGTTATTGTTTATTCTCAGGATGGATTGAGGTTTTGCCTTGCTGGAGAGCTATAGTGTAATGGTAAAACAAACTGCTCAGTTCCATATTTCCGATTTGGGGAATCTCAACTTGTCTCTCCAGTAACAGGAATATATATTTCGCTAGTACTGTGATTAAATAACTCTGTAAAATGAGCAAACCTCACTCCTAAAGGCTCTCAGGTGAGAGCATGCTTGAGGCGTTCGAGGAACAGCAAGAGTCCAACATGGCCGGATGGGGAAAGTGAGGGGGAGGGAAATCAGAAGAGCATGGGAGAAGATCAGAGCCAGGGACCAGCCTCGCAATCCTAGAGCCTTGCAAGTCATTGTAAGAATTTTAGCAGTTACATTGAATAAAATGGGAAGACTGTTAAAACATTTTGAGGAAAGGATGGACATAAATTATTTTTAAAAAGAATTACTGTGTACGGAAAGAGGAAAACAGTACCTGCACAGTGGAGAAACCCAGCAGATACCTTCACCAAGTGATCAAGGCTAACATCACCAATGACGTCATGTGAATACAGAGTACCCACCTGACATGATGCAAAGGGCACACCATGTGCATCCAGTCTGATTTCATATATATCCTCAATAAAATGAAAGCTTAGACCACAAATACTATTCAGGGATGCATACAATGGTGGGGAAATGTTAACGAAATTAAAAATTCAGGGTAATAACTTCCCCTGGCAGGGAGGGGGATCTTCATCTGGGAGGGGCACAGAAGGATTTCTTAAGGTAACGGTCTGAATCTTAACCTAGGTGATTAATTCACAAATTTTTTTATTATTCTTTAAATTTTTTACTTTGAAATAGACTCAGAAAAATCGCAAAAATAATACAAAGAATTCCCGCGTGCCCTTCATCCAGATTCTCCAAATTTAAAATTTTACCCATTTGCTCGATTATTCCTTTAAATACGTTTTTATATATGCCATTCTTTCAACGATTTCAGAGTAAGCTTGCTTATACGATGGTTCTTTACCCCTAAATATTTCGGCATGTATTTCCTAAAAACAAAGATATTCCCTTTCATACTCAAAATACAATTATCAAAAGCAAGGAATTAGCAGTACTAATAGCTAATCTTCAGACCTTAGTAAAATTTTACCAATTTCCCCATTCATATCTTTTACAGTAAAAGAGAGAAAATTCATTTTATGAGAAAAAACTTATTTTTAAATAATTTATTTTTTCTGCTCCGGGATCCAACCCAGGATCACACTTTGCATTTAGTTATCATGACTCGTTAAATCCCGTTAATTTCTTCAGTCTGGAACAGTTCTTCATCCTTTGTCTCTCACGACCTTGAAATTTTTGAAGAGCACAGGCCGTTTATTTTTATAGAATGTCCATCAACCTGGGCTACGTAAACGTTTCATATAATCTTTACAGGTCTTACGTATTTCACAACTTAAAAAACGAGATACAACTCGGCGAGAAATAAAATGAACCCAGGAACAGTACATTTCAAGCACTGGTTAGCAAAGAAATCAATTAAACAAGCCGATTTATCAAGATACGCGTTGACATTTTAAAAAGCTATTTGTTCCTGATTACAAAAACAAAGCATTACAAAACAGAAAACAAATGTAACATCGAAGGCCCCTCCCGTGCCAATCACCTGCACTTTCTCCCGTCCTGGGAAGAAGGGCTCGGCCAGAGGCAAAAACCTCGCCGCGTCACAAACTTTGCTCATTCGCAGGCGCCATTTTCTGCTTCACAAGGCACCACCTCCCCTCTGCAGTCTTTCCTCTGCCCCAGGACACGCCCCTCGGCCTACGTCACAAGCCTCGTTCCCAGGCTCCAGCTCCCTCCATCACGCAGGCTCCGACTCCCCTCCCCCCTCAGCCTTTCAGCTCCGATTTCGCTCTTCCGCCTGACATCACCCGCCTCGCCTCCGTTGTCAGGCGCGGCAGAGCACCGCGGGCCGCCCTCAAATGCTACGTTCCGTCGCGCAGACCACGCTGCCCCGCTCTGTTGCTGAGAAAACCTCCTTCCCAGGTTCTTAGTTCCACCACGCGAGCCTGACCCCGCCGCCGTGGCCCTTTCTTCTCAAGATCCGCCCCCCTGAATGTAAATTGATACAGCCACTATGGAGAACAGTATGGAGGTTCCTTAAAAAACTAAAAATAGAACTACCATACAACCCAGCAATCCCACTACTGGGCATATACCCAGAGAAAGCCATAATTCAAAAAAGCACATGCGCCCCAATGTTCACTGCAGCTCTACTTACAATAGCTAGGACATGGAAGCAACCTAAGTGTCCATCGACAGATGAATGGATAAAGAAGATGTGGCACATATATACAATGGAATATTACTCAGCCATAAAAAGAAATGAAACTGGGCTTCCCTGGTGGGGCAGTGGTTGAGAATCTGCCTGCTGATGCAGGGGACATGGGTTCGAGCCCTGGTCTGGGAAGATCCCACATGCTGCGGAACAACTAGGCCCGTGAGCCACAACTACTGAGCCTGCGCGTCTGGAGCCTGTACTCCGCAACAGAGGCCGCAACAGTGAGAGGCCCGCGCACCGCGATGAAGAGTGGCCCCCACTTGCCGCAACTAGAGAAAGCCCTTGCACGGAGACGAAGACCCAACACAGCAAAAATAAATAAATAAATAAAATTAAAAAAAAAAAATGAAACTGAGTTATCTGTAGTGAGGTGGATGGACCTAGAGTCTGTCATACACAGTGAAGCCAGAAAGAGAAAAACAAACACCGTATGCTAACACATATATATGGAATCCAAAAAATAAACAAAAAAGTGGTCATGAAGAACCTAGGGGCAGGACAGGAATAAAGACGCAGACGTAGAGAATGGACTTGAGGACACGGGGAGGGAGAAGAGTAAGCTGGGACGAAGTGGGAGAGTGGCATGGACATATATACGCTACCAAACGTAAAATAGATAGCTAGTGGGAAGCAGCCGCATGGCACAGGGAGATCAGCTCGGTGCTTTGTGTTCACCTAGAGGGGTGGGATAGGGAGGGTGGGAGGGAGACGCAAGAGGGAAGAGATATGGGGATATATGTATACGTATAGGTGATGCACTTTGTAATACAGCAGAAACTAACACACCATTGTAAAGCAATTTTAATCCAATAAAGATGTTTAAAAAAATATATATCCGCCCCCCTGCCTCTCCACAACAAACCGCCTCCGGTTCTCAGGCCGCAGGCTCCACCACACAGGCCCGGCCCCGCCTCCTTCACAGACAAGGCACTTCCCCGCATCTCTTGTCCTCAGTCTCACAGGCCACGGCACCTCTCCTGCGGATGTTCGCCGCCCCGTCCCCCACCTTCCCCAACGCCCCCATCGTCCCCCCTAGCCGAGGCTCCGTTCGCAGCTCCGCCTCACCAGCTTTCGCCCGCCCGCAGCGGATGCCCTCGCCCATTCTCGCCGTTCTCGATCTGGCGCCGCTGGCTCTCCAGGCCCGGCACCGCTTTACGCTGTGGCTCTCGGTCCTCGGCCGCAGCCGCAGCCGCCGGACTCTCTGCCACCGCCGCCATGGCCGTTCGCCCTCCTCTCACAGTCATCGCAGCTGGGGATAGGAAAAGTCCCCACAAATGCTACTTCCGGCTTCTGTCCCCGGAAACGGAAACAGAGCCCCCCAAACAGCCGGGGGGCTACTGCCATTTTGAAAAGGGAGACCCCGCTCGGACGCTTCGAGGGGCTAGGCGGGCATCGGACCTTGGGCGGTGATCTCTGCGACGAATAGGCGGGGTAAAGCCTCCAGTTGGGAACTGAAGACAAAGGTGTCTTGTGGGATTCTAACGCCATGTTGAGTCGGGGCAAACGGTTCTGTGGAAGGTGCAGGTAGAGGTCCCCGGGGTGGACGAGGACATGTATTGGGGAGCGCTCAGGGGAACACAAAGGTTCCAGGTCTTCTCGGTCCCATGCTCTGCTGCGGACCGCGGGCCCCCATCCTGGGAGCGGCGTTTTTGCTAGCCTGACCAGAATACCCTTATTTCATTGCACTACCCTTCCCTTCTCCTCCATCAAAACCTAATGCAAAAGAGGTCACCACTTCCAGGGCGCCGCCCAGCCCTTCGGGCCTCTTCCCTGCGTGAACTAGATTTAAATACTCTTGATAAACGTGTTGAAGGCAAGTCAGCCCCAGGCCAGGTATATTTGTTGGAGTTGCAGTACTAATAATAGTTGACCCTGTTTAGGTGTTTTATTGCACGTAAATAGTAGTCTTAGGCAGCAGGTTGCCTATGGGCAACAATGGGGATGCTGAGCACAGAAACGTTAATTCACTTTGCCCCACCTAGTAAGTAGTGGAGCTGTGGTTCGAACTCAGGAATTCCAGTTCCAGAGTTGGCACCTTAAAACACCAGGCCAGAGATTCTCAAACTGTGGTCCTAGGCTTTCTACCGGTTCAGGAAACCCTTTCAGGGGGTTCACAAAGTCAAAACTATTCACAACAGTACTTTTTCATGGTCATTCTCTCTTGCACATGCGGTGGAATTTTCCAGAGGCTGCATGACATAAGCAAAAGCTCTTTGGATGTCCTCAATTCTTAAGAATATAAAGGGATCCTGAGACCAGAAGTTTGAGAACCAGTCCACCATGCCAGGGTTTTTTCAACTTAGGCACTATTGACATTTCTCTGTTGTAGGAAGCATTGTAGGATGTTTAGCTGGATCCCTGGCCTCTACCCGCTAGCATCCACCAGTTGGCACAACCAAAAGTGTCTCCAGATGCTGCCAGATGTCCTCTGGGGGTGGGGGAGATTATCTCCTGCTGAGAACCAGTGCACTAGACTCTGCCAGCCTTTTCTCTGCTAGGGCTCCCAGCCCTACATGTTGGTGATAACTAAAATTTCCCTCTTTGGCTCTCTACATCTACCTGCCTATTGGCTGTCCCCACTTGACCATATCACAAACTCCCCAAGACAGGCTCATGATTCTGGGTCTGTTTCAGTAATTTCCTTCACTATCACCACCCATACCCACAGGCAAAAACACACCTTGCCTTTCCACACCTCTAGGCCCAGGCACACACAGGTTCAGCAGAATACCCTTTCCCTGCACAATTTCAAATCCCACTACCACCCATACACATGATCTTATGATTTACCTGTTTTCGGTTAACTTCTGCAGGGCAGGGATTGTATATTACTGTGATTCCAGTCTCCAGCTCAGACCTGACACAGGTGAGGGGGTCACAACTCAGTTGTGCAAACTTTGAGGGAGGAAAGGGAGCAGCCCTTTCACCTGGGGATCCCCGAAGTGGCATTCGAGTTACGTCTGGCACATGGCAGATAGCTGCTCTTCAGGCCCAGCTGAAGCTTGTCAGATTCTCTGAATTGACTCTTATTGCCCCTCTGCAAACTCCCCCTCCCCATTTAATTGGTAGCCCGTCCTTCCTACAATCCAACAAGAGGCCTCCCTCCCTAGGCCTAAACTTGATTTCTCCGTTTTCCAGAAACCAACATCTGCCCACACCAGGTACCCTACCACTCCCCAGAGCAGTTGGATGAATTCTAGTCCGGCCTGGCAATCTTGTCCCCTTTTGCAAGGTCTTCGTTTTCCCCACCTCCCTTGCTGCCAGAGGTGGCCATGTCAACTGATTCTAGCCAAATGATGGCATAAGTCCGCTGACAAGCTTGTGGAAGTTTCAGCCCTGTTACAAGGATGCGGTCAGGTAGGGAGGGTGATGTTTTCCCTGCTTGCTTTCCCATCTTTGGGGACATGGCATCCATCATGGAACTATAAGGCTGCAAGCTATCACCAAAGTGCTTACAGGGACACAGTAGAGGTCCGTCGGCCACTGCCACCGCTAGACTTCAGTAACCAGTCACTTAAGCTTGCATCTCCTGTAGCATTTGCCTGGCCCTGCCCACCCCACCTCTTCTGCCTGGAAGTCTATCCTAGGCTTTGCCCAAGATGGTGGACAGGGGCTAGAACTCCCAGGACAGAGGAAATCAAAGCCTCGACTTGAGACCAAGTCCCAGGCTGTGTCTCTTGACCTCTAGCCTCTCACAAACCACTGCATCCTCCCCAGGGTCATCTCATACATGTCCATGGTTTCCATTACTTCCTAGACACCAGTAATCTAAACATCCAATTCCATCAATGGCCCTACTCCTGAATTTGATCCATGTATTAAAAGCATTCCCCTATCTACTCAGTGGTTCAAAATCTACCCTCCTCTCATATTCCCTCTCCAACTGGCCTTTCCCATGCTCCCAGCCAGACATGTCTTGGTCATACTGGGCCTCTCTGCCTCATCTCCCCAACTCATTTTATTGGGCCTTCCAAGTGTCTTTCAAACAGCCTCTCTACACCCACCAGTCTACCCTCTATCTGGCTCCCGCATATTCTCAGGTAAATCTGATTCCTCTCTCCTTAGCCTATGCTCTATACAGCCTGCCCTGCCTGCTTCAACTCGATGTTCCACTGTTGTGTGCAACCCCTCAGATGCCTTTTTCATAGTCCTGACATGTCCCTGGCCCACTCCCAGTGCTCTTCTAGACGATGGGGACCAGGTATGAATTCTCCAAGGCCCCAGTACTCACCCTGGGTTGAGCCCACCCCCACAGGGATTTGCAATCAGGTTTTTCACTTTAGACTTTTTAATATTTCATACAGCGATTATGGTGCATTCAGGAACCCACCCCTCCCAAACCGCCCTAGGAAGGCCCCTGCCCTCCCATCCCATTTGAGGGCCCCAGGGTTTAGAGTGAAGGGGAGGTAACCACCCATCTGGAGACTGACCCCAGAAACTGTCCCTGCCCTGCCTCATCTTCCCCAGGGGTTAGGGGGTAACGCCTGGGCACCACCCCCCCACCATGTGCCCCTCTGTCCCTGCCTGTGTACATATACACACTATGGCTCCTCGCTGAGTTGGTCAGTTCCTGGCAGGGCCCCTACTCAACAGCACCGAGTGGGATGGGGGCAGGAGGGCTGGGCTAGGGAGACCCTGAGAAGGAGGCCCCTGCTATGGGACTGCAGGAGGGAAAGAGTGGGGGCCCCCCACCTCATCCATCTCCCAGAGTCTCCAGTAGTCCCCAAGTCCCCCTGCAGCTGGGGATGGCAGGTGGGGGTCGGAAGGCGAGTGGTCGAGGCATGCTTTCCCTTAGCTGACCCCAGGGTCTGGTGATGGTCAGGGTTTTGAATAGGGGTTGTGTCCCTGCCATGGAAAGGCTGGGAGCGGGGCTTCATTGCACAAAATACTGTGGGAGGGCCACACAGTGGGTGGGGCCCAGCCAGCCTGTATACAGAGATATTGCATTTAAAAAATGAAAACCTCATTTAAAATAATTAAAAAACAACAATGAATGAAACAAACAAAAAGAAAAAGGCCCACACAACATGAGGCAGGTGGGGCAGGCAGGAAAGCAGACAGGGGAGCCTCAGACCCAAGGCATCACCGTGTCTTGTCTGAGTCGAGATCCCCAGCCTGGGCTAGCTCCAGACCCCTGGCTTGCCGTGGGGTAGTGGTCCTGCAGGGGGTGGGGCATGATGGGGAGGGGTATAGGCCTGGCCTCAGTGTGGGAGGCTGGCACGGCCATGCTGTCCGCCGGCAACTACCGAGACAGAAAGAGAGAGAGACACACAGACAGACAGACAGATCAGGCGAAGGAACGATGAGAACTTTGTTAGCACCCAGCAGACAGGCCAATGGGTGGGCCGACAGGCCAATGGTCGGGTGTTCAGACAGGCAGCAGGGGACATGTGGGCAGGCGAGCATGAGTCAGGCAGGTAGGCAGGCAGCAAGCAGGGAGGATGATGCAGTTGGGGGCTGCCCTGTGAGGGGTATGGCATCCCTCCAGCTGCTGCCTGCTGGGGCCTCGGTCTGTGGCTTAGAACTCGGTGTCCACCACTCGGAAAGCTGGCCTGCCTGCAAGGGAAAGCAGAGCAGATGGCTGTTGGTGAGCAAGCAGGTAGGTGGACAGGGCAGGGAAGAGGGTGAGGGCCACAAGTACACTTACCTGAGTCAGGCATTGACGAAGACCGAATGCTGGCCTCCTTTTGTAGCTGGATCTCCTTTAGTGCAAATATGGAAGTAGCTGTGGGTGGAGGAGAGACAGGAGTGGGGCATGACCCATGAGGCCACCTAGGACCACCTCCCATGTGGCCCCGTCAGGGAAATTAGAAAAAGTTGCCTTTTCTTTGAGAGCCTTGACTTTCATCCATCAAATAATCCCACACACAAACCAGCTACAACCAGGGAAAATGGAATATAGACTATTACATGACACCAAGAAATCATTAACTTTGTCAAGTGCGACAGTGATACTGCGATTACCACCTGTAAAGTCTAGACAATGGTGTTTGGGATTTTTCTTTTTTTTTTTTTTGCGGTACGTGGGCCTCTCACTGTTGTGGCCTCTCCCATTGCGGAGCACGGGCTCTGGACGCGCAGGCTCAGCGGCCATGGCTCACGGGCCCAGCTGCTCCGCGGCATATGGGATCTTCCCGGACCGGGGCACGAACCCACGTCCCCTGCATCGGCAGGCGGACTCTCAACCACTGCGCCACCAGGGAAGCCCGGTGTTTAGGATTTGATTGAGATTAATCCAATCAAACGTTAGCATGATAATGGTATTACTGTTACGCTTAAGAAAATATTTTAGAGATACATGCTGAAACTGTTTATAGGTGAATGATGTATCTGGGACTTGATTCAAAATAATCAGTGATTATAGATAAAACCTGACTGGCCATGAGTTGATCACTTGTTGGAGTATCTGGGGACTCATCATATTATTTGGTCTAATATATAAATATATCTAACTTTAAAACATCCATATTAAAAAGTTTTAAAAAGTCAGACATAATGGAACACACCATGTGCCTCCATTTCTGTAGGGTACAAGGACAGGGAAAGCATATCTATGCTTTAGAAGTCAAGCTAGTGGCAACTCTTACAGGGGATGCCAGGAGAAAAGAGGGCACTTCAGGGGAGCTTCTCACATCCTATTTCTCGACCTGTATGCTGGTTACACGGGTGTTTAGTTTGTAAAAATTCATTGTGCTATATGCTTATGATCTGTCATTTCTCAGTATCTATTTCACAACATTTACTTTTTTTAAAAAGGTAAAGTGATGTTCCATCGGTTTTTATGTACGTTTGAAAATTTCCAGGGACTGAAAACTAAAAAACTCTTCTGTAATGAACAACACATCACACACGTGAACAAGGGCATACCCCCCCACACCCCACCCCACCCCATCCAAGGTGGCAGAGCCAGAGCCCAACACAACCTGCCCAGCTATCTGCAGCAGTCCTGTTCCCCAAAGCCCCCCACCAGCCGGTCCATTCCCCAGCTCCACTCACTGTCAGGAAGCTTGTGGATCCGTTCCCCCAGACTGAGGAAGAATGGATGTTTCATGGCATCTTCTGCGGAGATCCGATTGCGACCTTCAAACTGAGTGTGTGTGTTGGGATGGGGGAGTATTGACACTTTCAACAAGTAGGCTTCTCTTCCTCCCCGCCCCAGATCCTGCCCCTGTAGCTCCCTGTTTCCCCACACCTGGAATCCGCTAGGCCCCAAGGCTGGCCCAGGAAGATCATCTCACCTGCAGCAGCTTGGTGAGGAGGTCAGCCCCGTCGCTGTCAAGTCTACCACAAGGACAAGGGGACCTGTTTTAAACTCAGTTTGGGTACTCTGGTCCCTAACACCCACCTACCCACCAGCCTCACCGGGGTGCATGGCTCAAAAGGGCCTCGGCTCGGTACTTGGGGTAGTTGTATGTCTTGAACTCTTCATTGGACAGGATGCCCGGCCATGTCTCCTCAGTTGGGGTTCCTGGCGGGGGAAGTGGAGTTATCCTAAACATCTCACAGGGCCTCCCTGCATGTCCCCACAGCTCCTAGGGCTCATGCCTCCTCACCCAAGATGCGGAAGATGAAGTGCAGCTGTTCCTCCACCGTGGAGCCCGGGAAGAGGGGCCGGCCTGTGGCCATCTCATAGAAGATGCAGCCCACACCCCTGGGCAGGGAGGGCACAGTGAATATGTAGGCAGTTGGCCGGTTGGCTGTTGTGACCAAGCCACCCCCCTTCACCGCATGGCCCCTGCCACACTTCGACCTGTCCTCACCACATGTCAATCTGAGTGGAGTAGTCCGTGGACCCGAGCAGGATGTCGGGGGGCCGGTACCACAGTGTTACCACCTCATTGGAGTAGGTCTTCGTTGGAATTGACTTGGCCCGGGCCAGGCCTGGTAGGTGGAGAGAAGGGGCAGCTGGGATTGAGGAGGTTGTGGGCAGTACTGGGGAGAATGCAGTTAGGACTGAGGGCATCCTAAGCAAAGCCTGGAGGGGCTGAAGGGGAGGGACTGAGACTAGGTGGTTGTGGGGAAGGGGGAGGCTGGGAGAGTAAGGCTGGGGGATCACTGGGAAGAAGGCAGAGGCCAGGGGTACCAAAGTCGGCCAGCTTGAGCTCTCCTCTCTCATTGATGAGCAGGTTCTGGGGCTTGAGGTCTCGGTGTAGCACCTTCTGCCGGTGGCAGTAGGCCAGGCCACGGAGCAGCTGGAACAGGAACAGCTGGGGACCCAGGAACGGCAGGCAGAGGTCAAAGAGTATCCAGCAGCCTGACCCCCAGCAGGCACTGCTCCCCCTCCCAAAGACAGGCACTGAGCCCAGAGCCTTGTCTCACAAAAGAGGATAGGGTCCCAATGCCCTCCAAGGGCTCCCAGCTTTTTTTTTTGGCAAAAAAGCCAAACAGGAAAAGTCTGTTTCTGGGAGATTTGTGGAGTGGAGTGGGTGAGTGGGGGGCCCCCTTATGCCCCTGCTTCCTGCCCCACACCCACTTTCACATTGTGCATGTTGATGACGTTCCCACAGTCATCCAGGTACTGCTTCAGGTCCTTGTCCTGAGGAAAGAAGAGCAGGTAGAGGAAAGAGGGTCACATCCTGTGGCTCCTGGCCATCTCCCCACCTCCTCCCAGGACCCACTGGCACCCAACCTTACCAGGTACTCAAAGACAAGGGTGAGGGACTTCTCCGTGTGAATAATGTCGTGTAGCGTGACGATGTTGGCGTGTTTGAGGTCCTTGAGCAGGGACACTGCAGGAAGCAGGGGGGTGGGACAGGGGAAGAGTCAGGGCCCACCCTCAGAACAGAGGCAAGGAGGAGGACTAGACCGGGTCGAGCCCAGATGGCTTGGGGTGGTGGCTCACAGCCACCGGCTCTAACCCACCTGATACCAGGAAGAAGGTGTGTCCCCAAGTTCCAGATGTGGAAACTAAGGCTCAGAGAAGAGTATAGAGCAAGAACCTGGGATTGCAGCCCCAGGCTTATGTGACACTAGATTTTCACAACCAGTTTTTGGTTTCTGGAAAGCGCCCTTGCTCCAATCCTCAGTACACAGATCTGCAGCATCGTGTGAAAATGAGTTTGCACACTCAATTACTATGCAATTCAGATTCATTCCATGTGAAATTCTGACTAGAAACTATTGTGTCAAGTAAACTGGTGAGCACTTTCAGGGATATTCTCAGAACCAAAGCAAGCACCCTGCTTTACAATTCACCTACCTCTTCTCCACACAGGAAGATACCTGGTTACCCTGATTTATTATCTGGATATGTGGCTGATGGGCACTTTCTCATGAAGCCCAGAACGTGAGGAGGGAAGTCCCAGAACCCCTAGTCCCTGTCCTCACTATGAGTGTGTGTGTGTGTGTGTGTGTGTGTGTGTGTGTGCGTGCACGCACACACCATGGGGAGAGCCCGGGAAGCCTGGGGCAGATCAGATGGGGCCTGTACCTTCCCGGATGGCGGTGCAGGGTGCCCCCTCTTCGTGTTCCAGTCTGATCTCCTTGAGTGCCACGAGGTTGTCTGTGAGCTTGCTTTTGCCTTTGTAGACGGTGGCATAGGTACCCTGGAATGTGAGTAAGAGTGACAGGAGACGAGCTATGAAGCTGCAGGGAGTTCCCACGGACCCCCCAGCCCTACCATGGGCCTCCTGGCTGTCTCTCACCTCTCCCAGCTTGTCCAGCTTGATGTAGGTCTCCAGTTTCCCAAAGCCAATCTCAGACTGTGGGGCAAAGGAGGCAGGCTGAAGTAAGCTCAGGGGAAGGGACTGGGAGGAGGAAGAGGAAGAGACAGGAAGAGAAGACGCTCACCAGGCTGACACGGCGGAGGCGGCGGCTGAGGGGCTTGTCGAAGATGGGGCTATTGAGGGTCAGCTTCTCAAGGTAGCCCTCGGGCAGCCGGATGTCGGCTGGTAGTGATAGGCGCTTGTTGATGTCCTGGCAGGCAAGATAGGGGAGAAACAGGACCATGAGCTCCAACTCCCCAGGTCCGACCCTCTTTTCCAGCCCCGCCACTGCCCGGACAGGGGGTTCAGCACCTCAGTGGAGATCTTGCGTGGGGGATGGTTGCGCATGCGCACCCTCACTGGTGACTGCACCTCATCCGAGGACGTGGCTGAAGCCTGGTCACTTTCCCCGTCAGACCCCATCTTCAAGTCCTCGTGTACAATCTCTGGTAGTGGCGACAGGGGGAGGGCAGGCCGGGTGGGCTCAGAAGCCCCAGGACAAATCCCCCCACCCTCCCGTAACACATTCCCTCATCACACACGTGTGCACATGGCCCCCAGAGCAGCCTGGAGTCCCTCACGGAGAGGGTGGGAAGGCCCAGGGAGGTTCACACAGGTCAAGACAGGTTGAACTGGGAGGGCAATAGTCACCTAGTGGAGCACCCCGCGTCAGCGGCGAGCTGAAACTGCGGCTGGCCCAGAGCCAGTGGGCAGGCAGCAGCAGAAGTAGCCAAATGCCCTGGGAAGGCAGGCCCAGGGCAGGCAGGTGCCAGGAGGCCTGAGGGGGCTGTCACAGAGCGCAGGAGAAGGGCAGAGGGAGGCTTGGGGCAGCTGTGGCAGGCGGGGCACCCTTCCTCCCCGCTGAGGCCTGGGCACAAAGCCAAGGAAAGGGACACAGATGGACAATAGAGAGAGGGTGTTGAGAGAGGATGGCAGAGATGAGGGAAAAAATGGAGAAAGGAAAATGAAAATAACGCAAGTTTAAGAGGAACTCAGTTGGAAGGCAGCACCCCTGGGACCAGTCTGGGAGTGGGAATGGTCAGTGGACCCACCTGGTGCAGAGCTGAGTGGGCCCCGTCCAGAGCGAGGTTCACCAGGGGCAACACGTGTGGGGCCCTCTCCAAGGTCACTGCCGCCGCCACCGCCACTCTCATCCAGGCCTATCTGTTCAGGGGCACCATTGGTCTTATCTACACCTCGGCCCCCTCGGAGTGTCATTGACAGCTGCCGTTTGATCTTCTTCATCCGATCCATGGCGACCTGCGCAGGGGGTATGGATGCGAATGGGTCCCACATTAACATTTGCCTGACACCCATGGGCCCCCTAAAACCCATGACAACCCAGTGAGGTGCACTGACATGAACCTGTGTCAGTGCCCACCCAACCACTGTGGAGTCCTGGGACCACTCAGGATTCCTAGAAACCTGGCATGGATGGAGACCCTTGTCAGTGCCTGCCACCTACGATGACCAGCCCCAGGGCACCCTGCTCCTAAGGAGCCCACCTGGGTACTGAGGCTTGGGTGGCTGGCTGAGGGAAAGGGCCCAACTGGTGGCGTGTTGGCCTCTATAGGGGCACCCTCACTGTGGAAGCAGAGGCTCCACAGCAGGCATTCTCGGGTGCAGCAGCACTGATGGACCTAGCCATTGGTGTAGCGGGGGGCTAGCCCAGGACGCCGGAACCACTGACATGGCCCCGGGCACGCCCACAGAATGGCATGTTCTGCTGGCACCAGCCCACATCACCCCCAACTGCCAAGGCGGAACGCTCCCCACGACCACAAGGACCCTCCTGCCTCCCCCAGCAGCCATGGTCAAGGTGGCTAAAGGATTACCCCAGTGGGCTACCCAGGTGAGGGGTGCAGGGAGAGGGAGGGAGAGTCCTGCCCAGACCCAACCACTGGGTGGGGTTGCGGGGGGATCTAAGTCTACCAGCTGTCCTGGTTCCATCAGGTTGAACCCAGATTTTACCAGATTTTTGCAAGCCAGGTCACATTTCTCCTCTACTTGAGAACATACCACATGTCCCTTATCACCCCAAATAAACGTCTCAGTCCTTAATGTGGCCCACAAGGCCCCCATTCACACCATTACCTCTCTGGCCTCACCGCCCCCTCGTTGCTAATTGCTGTTCTGCAACCGCACCCAAAAGTCCCAACTCAGGGCCTTTGCAGTGGCTGTTCCTGGTACTTAGAAGACCCTTCCCCTAGATTTCAAAATAGCTCACTCCCTCATCCCCTTCAGGCCATTGCTCAAATATCACCTTTTTCACAGATAACCATGAATAACCCTATTTAAAATCGCAACCATTCTGAGCCCCCTCACCTTGCCAATTACCCCCCCAGCACTTATCACCTCCTCAGAAATGACACCATCTAGTTACTGGTTTCTTTATTCTTTACTGTCTGTCTCCTCACCACCATAACTAGAAGATCAGCTCCGCCAGGGTAGATTTACGTCTGTTTAGGTCATGGCTATATCCTGAGGACCTGGAACAGTGACTGACACAGAGTGGATGCTCAAAAAGTGCTTATGGCAGAAATTAATGAAGCAGGGGGCTAAGGGCCTAGGACCAACATCTGTCAGGGTGAGCAGGGTGAGTCCCTGCTACTCATGAACAACCCCAGACAAGGTGACCCAGGGACACTGGTATCAGCAAGAAGATGGGGCTGCTAGAGGGAACGGGGCCACCAAAAGGCTTAGGCCAGCCTTCTTCTGCTTCCTCCTGGGCTCTGGGCCAGCAAGGAGGGGGAAAGACCTGGCCCAGGAACCATCTGGACTCACAGCAGGGCCTAAGATGGCCCTGGGCCCAAGGGAAGTGGAGCTAGATAGAAGGTTGACGATGAGGCTGGGGCTGGATTCGAAAGAGAGAGAAGTGGGTCATCTGTTACCCTGAAATCAGGTGCTTACCCTAGCGATCCCCATACCCCACTTCTGCCTGCCTGAGCTCATCACCCCCAGAAGGGGTAGAGGGCCCAGCCTAGCAGAAAGATCCAGTAAAGAGGATGAAGTCCATCCAAAGAACCCAAGATAACAATAACAAAAAATATCCTGACCCAAGAGGCTGAACACTGGACCTGAGGCTGAGGAAGGTGAAGCATGGCCAGCCCCCAAAGACTGTTTTCCATACGTCCATATGGCATGGATACCCAGCCGCTTTGCCTGTTGTGGCAGGGAATGGGGGAGCTGGGGGGACTGTAAGTAGAGCTGGACGGAGGATGAGGAAGGAACCCGATGGAGCCATGGGTCCATGACCTCTAAGCGGTAACCCCAAGGGCTGGACATATTCCAGAGTTCAGTTTTGGGGGGATTTTAGGGAGACAGGGTACAAAATCTGTGTATCATGCAACGCCCCCAGCAGGGGGACCCTGGACAGGGCCCTGTGAACAGAGACACTTGAACATTAATCTGCAGTAAAACTTTTAAATATCATTTCAGTTTTCTGAGATTTTTAGGTTTTAGAATACTGAAGGAGCAAGAAACTGGATACACAACCCCACTCTGAGAAGGGCACATGTCCGTCTTGACCCGCTGAGGAGATGCTTCCATCCTCAGAATACTTCCACACCCAAGGATACTCACCACCTCACATCACACCAACCACTGAGGACACAGTCGTCACACTCTACTAACTCCCAAAGGAACATACCATCCTCATTCTGTTCAGGCACATCTCATAAGCACACACTGGACTCTCACAGTGTCCTGCTTTCTTCAGTACACACTGGACCCTCAAGAAGGCTTCTCTGCATTGTAACTGCCATCGGCAATGCAATTTCCCTATTTATCTCTAACCCCCATCGGCACACAAAGCCTCAACAGAGCACTAAGCTCTGTTAGCACACCACTGGCCCCTCTAAGTTAACTCTTAGCACCACATGCTGCCTGTTTTCTTCTCCACAGCACTCACTGTTCCCCCAACATGATTCTGACCCCTATTAACATGCACTTGGGACCCTCTACAGCAGTAGAGGTTGGTAACCCACATTCGCACTCACTGGGCCTTCACACTACCCTGAATCCCATGAACACAAAGTGAATCTTGCAGATCCCTGACCTGTTTTAGCCCACACTCAGATCTCTCCACAGCTATGATCATCACTAACACATATTCTGGTCCTCCCACTACCCTTTCCCCCCATAACCCATCAGCACAGGCTGGACCTTCACTTCACCCTGACCCCTATTAGCACACACCGGGCCTCACAGTGCCTCCCCATTACCACACCCTGAACCTGTACTCAGCCCTAGTCCCCAGGGACACACAAACACGCTGTTCTATAATGGCCTGACCCTCATTAATGCACACAGATCTTCATTCAGCCCAGAACCCCATTAACACACTTCAGCCCTCCATGGTGCTAATCCACTTTAGCACCCCTGGACCGTCACACGTTCCTGTCCTTTATTTCTCTTTGTTTCAACTCCTCCATAGCTATAACCCCTGTCGGTTGACAACTGGACCACTTCACAGCCCTGATCTTCCTTATTGTGCACAAGATCCCCTCCACAGCTCTACCCTCCATTAGCACTCCCTGGAACCTCAACGCACCTCAGTCCCCCAAGAACACACTGTCTTCAGAATGTTCAGACGCTCATTAGCATATTCCAGAACTCATACTGCTCTGATTCTCCCCCCCATTGGCACACATTTAAGCGCCTCCATGACTCTAAATCCACATTAATAGTCACTAGAACTTCATATATTACCCTGCTCCTTCTTAGGGTGTCCTAGAGTCTCACATCCCTTGACCTCATGGACCCACACACACTGATCTCACACCATCTTGATCCTTAATACACTGAACCTCTTACAGTGCTTAGATACTTCCCTCACCCCCAACCCACACACACATATATCCACAACTCTGATACCTATTAGCACAGGCTCAGGTCTTCCACTACTCTGCCCCCATTAGCACATACTGGGCCTCATACTACCCAGACCTTTATTATCATATGCACATACCCTCGAGAGCTATGACCCCCATTAGTACCCTCTCAACACTGGAGTTCTTCCACTACCCTGTCCTCCATGAGCACACTCTGCACCCTCACACCTCGCAGACCGTCATGGACAAATACACAGTATTAACACCATCCTGACCACCCCCCCCTTACCACACACAGGGCCTAAGAACCCCGATCCTACTGGCACACCCTCTGGTACCTCTACCACCGTATCCCCCAGTAACACACACGGGGCCTTTCTACAGCAATAACTCCATTTGCATATCTCAGCACTCCTCCGACGTCCTCTCCCTTGTTATACATCCTCAGGTCCCTCCATCGCCCTGCACCGCCCCTCCGTTAGCACACACTGGGCCTCAAAACCTTACAAAGCGGTAAGACTTATTACCACATGCTCCGACCCCTCCACAGCTCAGGCCCCCGTTAGCAAACCTCGAGTCTTTCACCACTCTGCCACCCATTTACACACCCTCTGGTCCTTCGATTACCCTGCTCCCCATTAGCACCCACAGTACTTCCCATCCCCAGTTCCCAGACCAGGCCCAGGGCGGGGCCAAGGTCAGGGAGGCCCCAAATGACCCCCGGCCCGGCGCATTCTGGGAAACTCGCTGGGGGAGGGGGCACATGCCAGCAGTGCAGCCCGGCAACGCCCGGGGTCTGGGTTGGTTCTGTAGGAGGAAGGGCAGCCCCCACCCCACGCCTCGTGGACGCGCTCACCGGCGGGGGCGCGCGAGCAACCTCAACGCCGCGGGACCGGCGCGGCGGCGCCTGGGGCGGCGGCCCGGGCTGAGGCCGCGCGACCTCCTTCTCCTCCTGTTCGCCGCAGGCGCCCGTCCCAGTAGTCTTCGGCCATGGCTGCTGGGCCCGGGCCGCCGCCGGCTGAGGAGGAGGAGGCGGCGGCGGCGGCGGCGGTGGCTGAGGCGGAGGCGGCGTCCCGCTCAGCCGGCCATGAGCTTGGCCGCTGCGGGCGATGCCCCTGGGCTCGCTGGCGCCGACTAGAATCCGAGAGCTCACGGCGGCTTGCGGTTCAGAGCCGACTGCTCGCGGAGACGCGGCAGATCTCAGAGCCGAACACCCAACGGCCCAACCGCTGCGCGCGCCGCGCTCCGCGCATGCGCACGCACGCGCTGGAAAGGGTGAAGTGGTAGGGAAGGGACTCACCTCGGACTGGATGTACCAAAAGACCCGTCCGCAGCGGGAGGGGGCGCGGCCATTGCGCGCCCACTGGGGAATGTGGCGCCGGCCCTGGAATGGCGCCAGGGGGGAAGTGTAGAGGTTGTTTAGTACTCAGTTCCGATCTTGCTAGAAGTTTGCTAACGCTGAAGTGGGCAGCAGACAGTGACCAGCGTGCCGGTCACCACTCGGTCCCCCTACTCCGTCTCACTTGGTACATCCCCATGATAGCAAACGGGACTTTTGGAAGGAGGAAAAAGATAAGGCAGTCAGTCCTAGTCCCTTGAGGTGCCTCCGGAGGCAGGGACTTTAAAGGTTCGCGAGAAGATGACTTTTCTAGGAGAAGCGGCCTGGAGAATCACTGGCCTCTACCACCTTAGATAGGACAGAGTCTAGCCCCGCCCAGCTGCTCCTCCCCAAACGCGAGCTCATTCCCACTGTGAATGTATGCGGCCCCGCCCTTTGAGATTGTCGCCCATCCAATCGGATTTGCTCCCTGGGGTGAGGCAGAGCAAGAATAAAGGGCGTGGCCTGGCTGGAGAGGCGTGATTTCGCTGCCCCGGCCGCGCCTCTGCCAGGTTTTCATTGGCTTCACCGTCGAGGGGGCGGGGCCTCCTTTTTGTTCTCAACCATGGGTCGAATGCCTCGCAAGGTGATTGGTCAAAAGGTCTTTCAATCGAATTTCGTCCCGCCTTTAACCCCTCCCATCTCCATCAGCGAAGCTCACGGGGTGGAGCCTAGGCTGAAGGGAAAGATGGACCTTTACAGGGGCGAGTGCTTTACTACGCATGCTTGGGACTTTGGGTTGGAAAGGGGGCTCTTTTCCGCCTCACGCGAGGATTTGTACCCTAAATTGGGTTTTACTGCCACCTCTCAACTACCTCTTCTGGCCCGCCGGAGCCCCGCCCGTGGTTCCCCCTGCCCCATCTCCTGGGCTCTCCGGTTTTTCATTTTATTTATTGGGCGCCTGTTGTGTGTCAAGCACTGACAAACCAACCTAATCCCTCACCCCTCTCTGCCTGCAAAACTCCTACACTATCACCAAGCCCAGTTTAAATGGCAGCAGACTCCGTCCGGCAGGCCATCTGGAACATCTTTACACGGCACCCCAGTCCAAAGCCAACTTCCCCATCTCTTCTGGGCTTCCCCTTATGGTACCCTTGGTCACACCAGTTCATATTAACGAGGATTTACCGGAGCATGTCGGGAGTGGAAATATTTCACAAAGACAAAAGTCCACCTCGGGATAGATGATCGCGTCCATCACTTCCCAGACCTCATCTGTTAGCCTTCTCACTCGGCTCCAGTCGTACTAGTATCCTAGCTGTTCCTGAATGAAGCAGGCACAGTCCAGCCTCAGGGACTTTGCACTTGCTGTTTCCTTTGCCTGGAATGCTCTTTCCCCAGATATCCACTTGCCTCATCTTTTTCCAAGTCCTTGTTTCAATGTCACCTTCTTCATGAAGCCTTCCCTGACTCCCCTATTTAAAACTGCCTACCTGCACCCCAGCATCATTCCCCAGACCTGGCTCTACAGATCTTCTGAACTGCACTGATCAACTTCTAACATACAATTTACTTACTGTGTTTATTGTCTATTCTAGGTCTTGCCCTAGCAAAACATAAGTATGTGCACACGCGCATACACACACACACACAACCCACCCCAGGACACGGATCTTTTTTATCTATTGCTGTCTCCAACACCTACAATAGAGCCTGACACACAGTAAGCAGTCAACAAATGTTTGTTGAATGCCTGATGGTAAATAGTTCTAGGCAGAGACAAGAGGAAGCAACCTTGTCCCACCCTGTCCTTTGTGCCTGCTGGGTGCAGGGGGCTCAGTGCAGTGACCCAGCCCTTGCCCACTGAGCCCTGGTGTTATAATGGTAGACAAAAATGATAGAGAAGTGAAATGGCATGTGTGGGGAACTAAAATGCAACCAGAAAACATGGGTTCTTGATGAAGAAGCTGTTCTCAAACCTTGTGCAAATTAGGTAGCAAGGGGATCCAGCTGTGGTGGTGAAGAAGGGGACAGCGATGTCTGGAGTCAGGAGGTATAATGGTGGGGGGGTGGGGGGATACAGTGAACAAGGTCTAGAGTACCCATGAAGGCCCCAGGATAGTAGAAGCAGAGAAATCAAGTTTGTGTGCAAGCCTCAGATGCTGAGGTGGAAATGGTGGAAACAGTGGACAGACATGCAGAGTTTGGGGGTACTCTAGAGCAGCAATAATGGAAAAAGTACCTGTGGCGGGAAAACCTCTCCACTTGACCTAGATAGCTAGCATCACCACTAAATGGATGCCAGAGATAAAGCACTTCAGTCCCTAATGTCCTGGCGGAGAATGAAAGGAAGTATGGAAGGATGAGGTCACCCAAACAGAATAGGCCAAGAAAAAACAAGTAACCAGAAAGGGACTTCCCTGGTGGCTCAGTGGTTAAGAATCCACCTGCCAACGCAGGGGACACGGGTTCGAGCCCTGGTCCAGGAAGATCCCACATGCCGCAGAGCAACTAAGCCTGTGCGCCACAACTACTGAGCCTGCACTCTAGAGCCACAACTACTGAGCCTGTGCGCCACAACTACTGAAGCCTGCGTGCCTGGAGCCTGTGCTCCGCAACAAGAGAAGCCCCCGCTCGCCGCCAACTAGACTGCACGCAGCAACTAAGACCCAATGTGGTCAAAAA
This sequence comes from Phocoena phocoena, assembly GCF_963924675.1. Taxonomy (NCBI): domain Eukaryota; kingdom Metazoa; phylum Chordata; class Mammalia; order Artiodactyla; family Phocoenidae; genus Phocoena; species Phocoena phocoena. The sequence goes on along the minus strand of NC_089240.1, from coordinate 41,497,981 downwards.
AAAAAAAAAAAAGTAACCAGAGGGAGGTGGGGCAAGGGCATATGCTGTGCCTGGAGTCTGGAGCTGGCCCAGGAGGCAGCACATGTGGGAACAGGCTGTGATGGGTGACAGGTCAGGGTAAGGCCAGTTTGTGTGATTCCCAGTACTTGAGTTAGAGTAAAGGAATGAGGGGTCTGTTTCTAAATGGAAAAAGTTGGAGTCTGGCTGGGTGAAGGACAGAGGTTATGAGTGGCACCCTCAGGCACCAGGTGGCCAGTCTGATTGGTGCTTTCAACTGTCTGAAGTGCTCAGCTGAGACTAAAGACAGAGTGCGGGCAGTTCTGCAGTCCTGGTGGGGCTTGTGGTGAGCCTCCTACTGTCTGCTCCAACCAGTCAACAACCCACAGCCGCTCTCTTCTCACAGGTGGGAGGCCTCAGGACAAGCAGACCAGGCCCGAGGGACAGGAAAGAGGCTTTTCCTTTACAGATGTTCTCAGCCAAATATTTTCATCAGAACTGCAAAGTGTGCACAAACACTGGCATTCCTCAGTCCAGCAGAGCTGTTGAGGCCCCTCTGCAGCAGGGAAGTTGAACTAAGGACACCACAGGCATTCCTAGCACTGGGAACCATGATGCTAAAGGCCTGTCCAGGGTCTGAGTGCTTCGGTCCAGGTGGGAAGAGATGTGCCCCAAGGACATATGCCACAGTCACCAAGCCCTGGCCAACTGGCTGCCATAACTTTTCCCTTCACAGGGGGGGGACAAGGTTAGAGAAGTTAAAGGACTTGCTCAAACACTGCTCTTAACTACCTCTCAAAATCAATATGGCAGGGAGTTAGGAGCTAGAGATGGAGAAAGTGAATTTGAACCCACCTCCAGTGAAGTCACAAGGACCTAGGTACCTGCTCTCCACAGCTTCACTACTGCCTCCATTTCTTCCTAAGCAGGAAGGGCAGGAGGAAGACATGACAGTTCCCACATTTTCTCTGCCCAGGAAGCTGGCAGCTGGGGTGAGGCTGAGCCCTTTTGGTTACTTTCTGAACCAGACAGCTCCAGAAAGTCCCTTCTTTCCCTGGAACCAGCAGCTATGTCACATCTGGGTTTACAACGCTTTATTAGGATTCAGGTTCCAAACAAGGTAGGAAGCAGCGGCAAGAGGGGTTCAGGTAGAGGGACGAGGAGGGAACACCAGGCTTGGATAGCTGGGCCGATGACAGAGGCCAAATGGGAGCCCTGGGCTGGAAGGGTCTGGAGAGGGGGCCTGGGGTCAGTCTGTAGGACAGGATAGGGGTCAGCGGATGGTGTATCGTACATATGGGACCTCAACGTCCTCGCCACTCTCGTCGTTGCAGCACAGCTCAAGCACCAGGGCCCGCACATGGCGGCCCAGCTTTCGCTTCGACACACGGCTTACGATCTCTGTCATCCTGGGGGCGGGGGAGCAGAGGGTCAGGGAGGCAAAAAGTAAGTGAAGAGGGGCAGGTAGCTGAGGGCAGAGGAGGTGAAGGGCAGTGAGCAGGAGTGGGACAGCTACAAGTTGAGGGTCCCCACTACCCAACTCACGGCTGATCCAACCGTTCCTTGAGCTTGGCGGCCGGCATGAAGAAGGAGTAGAGCATAGACACACCCTGGGACAGCATGGTGATCTCCAGCTTATGCTCTGTCTGGAGGAGAAGGGGGAGGACAGCAGTGTCACGGGGGTGGACAGGCCAGCCAGTCACCTGCACACTCCGCCCCAAGTGGGGTGAGAGAGAGAAAGGGGTCTCACCTTGAAGTAGTCAAGGAACTGTTTGAGGGTCATCTCCTCACCATTAGACTGCAGCCCCTGTACCTCAAAGCGATCCCACAATGTCCACTCTTGGTTATAGTACTGTGGGACAAGGAGCAGGCCAATGGGATGGGGGCCACCAGAGGGCGCAGCCCCATCAGTCTCCCCCTCCACTCATGCAGACATGCTTAAGTCAGATCACAAGCCTCTTCTGTCCAAAACTTTCTCATGGCTTTTGTCTTGCCTTGAGTAAAGAATGAAACCCTTATGATAATGGAGATAAGGCCTTAAGTCATTGGAATCCTATTCTCTTCTCATTTCCTATCTCCTCATCCTCTCACTCACTCTGTTCTAACGACTTCTTCCTCAAACATCCCAGGCACACTCCTACCTCAATACCCCCGCAGAGACTGGCCCCTCTGTCTGGAATGCCTTCCCGGCAAATCCTTCATGGCCTGTCTCCTCACCTCCTCCAAGTCTGGACTCACATGTCATCTTCTCCATAAGGCCACTCCTGATTATCCCACAGCTAAAATCCCAAACCCATCCCCTCACCACCTGGTACTCTCAAGTTCTCTTTATCCTATTCTTTTTTTGGGGTTCCAAAATCATTTATTGTGTTACTCTATTTCAGGAATATAACCTTAGCACCTGTAAGAGTACCTAGCATGCAGTAGGTGCTCAGTAAATATCTGAGTGAATGAAGAAGCAAGCAAAAGCACTTCACATACTAAGCACCCAATAAATTTTGGGTGCTACTATTGTGCAGTTATTAATCATAATCTACTATTCAAATATCTTTTCTGAGGTCTTCCACAAGCAGAATCAGACCGGTACTTAGCACATAGAAAATACTAAAAAAAAAATATGGGGCTTCCCTGGCGGCGCAGTGGTTGAGAGTCCGCCTGCCAATGCAAGGGACACGGGTTCGTGCCCCGGTCCGGGAAGATCCCACATGCCGCGGAGCGGCTTGGTCCGTGAGCCATGGCCGCTGGGCCTGCACGCCCGGAGCCTGTGCTCCGCAACGGGAGAGGCCACAACAGTGAGAGGCCCGCGTACCACAAAAAAAAAAAAAAACAAACAACTATATATATATATATATATATATATATGATAAGTGAATAAATGAACAAAGGGGTACACAAAAGGAACAGGTACACACTGACCAAAACCCTCTCCTGGTGACAGGCTATGAAGCAAACTAGAGCCAGCTCTACAGAGAAACACCCACCCACAAATCCACTTCCCCTGATGCAGGCCCTCACCTGATGACGGGGTGCTGCAAGGGGTTCGGAGAAGCCAAAGAAAGGCAGGGCCAAATTGAGGAAACCATTCTTATAGGAGTCAAGCTGTCGGTGCCCCTGCACCACCTTGTACAGCTCTAGACACACAAGGCCAACCACGGCTGCTGTGGTCGTGGCAATGGCCGGGATGATCTTTCCTGCAATCAGCTTGCTCTGTGAGGAAGGAAAGGATCAAGGAAGGAAGTTAAGGGTAGAAGAAGCTCATATTCTACAGAAGGGATAGAATGTGGGCAACTGCAGCCTGGGAGGGGGTGAAACGTCAAGTCTAGATTTGCCTCACCTTGTGCCGGTCTGCAGGGGGAATGTCATAGTTCTCTGCCCGGAGGTTGGATGCAGCCACAATGAAATCCATATGGAAGTTGCTGTCATCATCCTTTTATGAGTGAGAGGTTAAGGTGGGGAGACAATAAGGAGAGGATCAGAGGAGGAAGAGGATTCCTGGCCTCCGGAGACACAAGTATCCTCCACTGCAATTACCTGCTGGGCTCTCAGATCACAAAGGCATGGCTGGGAACATCTATTCGTTCAGGGCCCCATAGCAGGCCTGCGATCCAATCCCACAAAGGCCTGGGGCTGCCTCTAGATCCCCAGAACCTGTTCTGTCCTGCCCATCTGTGCTTAGCCCATCCCCACTGCCTGCCCAGGGCCCCCACCCAGCACCTTCTCGAAGTCAATGGGGTACATCTTGAACCCAGGGAGCTTTTCTGGACTGGGCAGTATGGCCTTGAGCTCCTCCAGACGACTGTCATCTGCAGGGAGAGAGGAACACCGTCAACCCTTTAGACCCCAGGCCAGGGTCTAAGGTAGAAACAGGAGCTCAGGTGGGGCAAAAGTTTAGGTAGATAAAGGATTTGAAAAGGAAAGACATCCTGGGAGGGAGGAGGAGCAATGGGGAGAGAGAGAGCAGGACAACAGAGTACAAGCCTGAATAAGACAGGGGGCAGGGGGCAGGTATATCAAGAGAGAGGTATCTCTAGAGACTCTACGGAACTGAAAATGAAGACATTAGGAGAAAGTGGGGATGGACAGATCAGGATGGGAGAGCTGTAGATCTCAGGAAGAATGATGCAGAGAGAGGTGGGGAGACATAAGAGGATACAGGGGAAAAAGGCAGGGGAAGATACATAGAGGGGAAGTTGGGAGAAATATGCAGATGTGGATATTGAGGTTAAGATACTGGGGGACAGAGTATATGAAGAGTGGAGAATAGGGGCATATACAGAGGATGAGATAGGTGAGAAAAAAATTTATACACATGATAGACACATCTTATATATACCCTATATATGCTGTGTGTGTGTGTGTGTGTGTGTATACACACGCACACGTTTATATACATTTTACATACACCTTGCATATGTTTTATATATATTACACATAGATACATATGTATGCATGTATATGAGGAACAAGATGGAGGAAATACACAGAGAGGAACATGACAGATATATATTTGGGGAGGAAGATGGGGACATGGGAGAAAATAAAAACAGCCACATTCGTTCATTTGTATGTTGTGTATGGCTGCTTTTGTGCTTCAACTGCAGAGGTGATTAACTGCAGACACTAGATGGCCTGCAAAGCCTAGAAGAGTCACTGTTTGGCCCTTACCCCTGATATACAGCATGAGCTGGGGGAAAGAGATGGAGAGAGATGGGGAACTGGGGCAGAGATATGGAGAGGGAGATGAGGAAAACTGTGGAGAGCAATACCATGGCAAAGATGCACACAGAGGAACATGGCGGTGGGAAGATGGGGCAGATACCAAGGGAGCAAGACCATTGGTGGAAATCACACCCTCCAGATAAACCGATCAAGAAGAAACAGAGAAAAGTTGTTCTTTCCAAGGGAAACACACACAGAGCAAGAGAAACAAACAGCTAGTTCTCCTGAGGGCCAGGGAGTGGGGAGGAGGAGGCAGGAGGGATAGAATTTAACCCAACCGACCCTCATTTCAGAGCAAGGGAGGCTCAAAGGAAGGTGTGGGGAAGCCTTAGGCCAGGGGTTGCAGAGCAGTGCCAGGGGCAGAGAAGGCTGGACTGGGCAGGGGACAAGTGGGGGTGGTGACTCCTGGCCAACTGGCCAAACATCCTCACCAACAGAGGCATTGGCGCTCTGTAGCTCCTGGTCAGAGACATGGATCTTGACGCCGGACTTGGGGGTAAACTCGGGGACCTGCACAAACTGTAGGAGCGCTGCCACAGCATCTCGGTCCTGAGAGCCTGTCAGCCCATAGGTCTGGGCAAACAGGTTGGCAGCAGCCATCACGTAGTCCAGATGCAGAGGCTGGGAGAAGGCAGGGCCCAGAAGGGTGAGCACGTCCACCCTCACCTGGGGAGTCTCGGCCTCCTTCCCACCCACGCACCCTCCACCTGACCCTAGGAGACCCCAAGGAGGAGACTTACATTGTTGACATCAAAGGTGAGCGGGTGTGGACAGCGTTTGGGCCCAGACCAGAATGGAGCTCCCGAGCTTGTGAGCTAAGGAAGTAGAGAGAATTTTGAGGAGCAGGACCTGAGACTGGAGTCCTCTCTAACAATCCTAACTTCCCACCTTGGCCCTGGATGTGCCCTGACTCACTATTCCTGGCTGGGCACGCGCAGGGGGCTAGAATAGATCATGAACAACCCAGACTGCAGGGTCCTGTAGATGGAAGTGCTGATGCCAAGCTGAATGAAACAGGGGCACCTCACTGAAAAAAAACTCCTGGCACTCACTCTGTGCTAGCCACACAGCCATTTAACAAACCCTTATGAATTGCTAGGCACTGTACTAAGCTAATGTTAATAAATCCTCACAAAAACCCTCGTGAGGTAGATTACTGTTATCTCTACTGATGAGGAAACTGAAGTACAGAGAGAAGGTATGTGACTTGCCCAAATGAAAATGGAGCTGGGATTTGAACCCCCACTGATTCCTGAGCTCTTAACTCCAAAATCTCTCCACTATGATCCTTCCAGTCCTGGGAGGTGGGTGAGTCAGCCCACACCACAGGTAAGGGAAACAGAAATGAAGTCTCTTGCTCAAAGGAAAGGGGACAGCAAAAACAGGTCGAGTTTAATCATTCGTGTGAGACCCCCATGCTTGGGGCATCTGCCACAGCTGGACTAATGACCGAGAGGAGCCACACGGAGAACGCACAGCAGGCTCCTGTTTCTGGGAAACGCATCCCGCCAAATGGACCTGGCAAGTGGGCGTTACCTGGTCGGGAGGGAAGTTGTGCAGCAGCTGCCGGATGTTGTTAGAGTACTGGGTGTGCCAGTGGTGGCAGGCCCAGGCCACACAGTCGGCCCAGGTACATGGCCGCTGCAGCACCAGGCTGCGCTGCACGGCCTCCAGCACCTCCAGGGGTTGGGTGCCCGCCAGCCGCAGGGTCCGCTCCACAAACTTGGGGTCTCTATCAGGAATTGGAGGGGTCAAAAGGGCAGGATTACACAGCGGCCCCAAGCGTGGGCTCCAGGGCAACCCCACTTTCTCCATGGAAAGCTAGTCCTGACCCCCAGTGGAATGAGGCCCCAACATTCACTGACCCACTTGAGAAGTGTGCCTGGTACTGGGTGTCACACTGGTGAGGAAAGCAGACAGGATGCTCTGGCTGGAGGGTAGTGGGTGGGGTGAGGGGGCATTTGGTTACTTACGTGAGGTACTGGTTGACGTTTTCTGCCGGCTGCTTGAAGAGGCCTTCAAACTCATCTCTAGCCCACTGCAGACAGAGCAAACAGATTACAGGGGGCGATGGTTGACAAAATGGGCTTCTGGAGGCATTAGAAAGACCATCAGTGAACAAATCAAACAGGATGAACAAAGCTGCTCTGGCAGAAGGTAAGCCCCGCAATCACTGTTCCCAACCTTCCCCACTCCACCCCCGCACCAGCACCTCAATTTGAAAAACCAATGAACTTGATCTGGACAGCAGTTACACTAGTGAATGCGTGAAAAAAATTTAGTTCTGTGTACCTTACGTGAGGTACGTCATGCCTCAATAAAAAAGAAACAATTGAGTTACGTGTATTTTTAAATTACATTACATATTTAAAATTACGGTCCTATACAGGCCCCGAGGACTCAGCAGCAAACTGGACAGAGGCTCTGCCCTCTGAGAATTCCTAGAACAGTAAGTGCTGTCACTGGTGAGGGAGTTTGGAGGATATAGATGTCAGAGATCAAAACCAGCTCCGCTACACAGTATCTAGCTTTGCAACTTCAGGGACACACAGTGACACTTAACTCTGTGCCCTCCTTTCCAAAACAGATACTGTAACAGTAGTATGTACCTCACGGGTTGCCAAGTATGTACATATTTAAAGTTTATTTAAAACAGCACCAGATACATAGTGAATGCTAAATGCTTTACAACCCCATGAAGTATATACTACTGTCACCTCCATTTCATCACAGGCATGGAGAGGCTAAGTCCAAGGTCACTCATGGCCTAGTGAGTCTGTGGTGGGTGCACAAATACAAAGACACCCAGTCTGGAACTGCAGGGGTAGAAGGGAAAGTGATAGAGGGAACTGTTTTTTTCCCCCCCTCCCTATTTTGTTCCCACCCCCCCATACTTTTACTAAACGTTCTGAATGGTTTGCTCTCAAAGAATGTACTAAGAATCATCTGATAACACAGTGGTTATCCTTAGGTTCTGGTCTGTAGGCCTAGGTGCTGGACGACCTAGTTATGTTCGCTTTGTAAAAAACTCAGCCAGATAATATGTGCACTGACTGCTCTGTATTCTGTATGTATATGCATCACGCAAACAAAACCAACCTGGAAAACCAGCTATTAAACCCATTTTGAGCAACAGCAGGGGAAACCTGAATATGGACTGAGTATTAGAGACAAATAAGTAACTAGGAGAGACAGTAAGAATTACCATTAACTTTGTTCAGCATGAAGGTGGTGTTTTGGTTAGACACGGCAATTCTTACCTGGGGGCAGTTCTCACCTGGGAGAGATTTTGCCCCCAGGGGACATCCAGCAATGTCTGAAGACATTTTTAGTTGCCACAAATGGAAGGGGGTGCTACTGGCATCTAGTGGGTAGGAGCCAGGGATTCTGCTAAACATCCTACAGTGCTCAGGATGCCCCCATGACAAAGAGATATCGGGCCCCAACTGTCACCAGTGCTGAAGTTGAGACCCTGTTATGTGCGAATACATCCTCCCTTCGAAGAAGCAGAGGGAGTGAAGCATTGTGATGGCCACAATATACTTCACCAAAAGAAGAAAAAGCCACATGAATCTATGAAGAGAATGTGGCAAAACGTTAACAAATGTTAAATCTAAGAGTATTTGAGTGTTCCTCACACTATTCTCTGTATCTGTCTAAACGCTGAAAAGTTTTCAAAACAAAAGTTAAAAAATGGCTTCCCTGGTGGCACAGTGGTTGAGAGTCCGCCTGCCAATGCAGGGGACACGGGTTCGTGCCCCGGTCCGGGAAGATCCCACATGCCGCGGAGTGGCTGGGCCCGTGAGCCGTGGCCGCTGAGGCTGCGCGTCCAGAGCCTGTGCTCTGCGATGGGAAAGGCCACAACAGTGAGAGGCCCCCGTACCACAAAAAAAAAAAAAGTTTAAAAAAAAAAGAATGAATCATTCTAGAAACCAAGGTTGCAAGATAGAAAGTAAGAGAGGAAGGTTTAAAGAAAAAGCACAGGGGCCAGTGGACGCGAGGCCGGGTGCCTGACCCCTGCCCTCTCCCCCCCCATGCTGATCACCTGCAGGGTGTGCTCGATGGCATTGGGGAAGTTCTTCAGTGTGCAGATGGGGATGGACTTTTCAGGCGGGTCCTGGCTGGAGCTGTATGATTCTGTCAGGAAGGGGATCACCACCTGCACATTGCCCTTGGTGCCCAGTGTGCCTGACTCCAGCAGTGGCTTACGGTAGTACACGCAGCGGCGGTCCATGTACATGCCTGGGGGGCGGGGGGGGGGGGGTCACAACAAAAGGTGAGTGCCAGAAAATGGACATCAGGAGAATGGAAGACAGGCACCTCCAAGATACATACATACACACACACACACACACACACACACACACACACACACACGCACGCACACACACAACTTGGCCCCTGACCTCCTCACCCGCCTCCAAACTCACGGGCATCCACATTATCCAGGGCGTTGGCCACACCATCCAGGTTTTGGAAGAAATCGTCATCATAGATGCGCTCGGTGTCAGGGCCTACACGGTTCTGGTGGCTTGTCACTCGGATGTGCGGATTCATCTGGCGCACAGCTGCAGCAGCTGTGTCAGACTTTAACTTCTGGGGGGACACGGGTAGGAATGGGGGAACAGAACTCAGTTATTCATGCATGCACCAGCGAACCTCCACAGAGCTGTCCTCCTGAAGGCTGGTTTATTTAATGCTGGGAAGAACCAAGTCCTGAGTTCAGGAGGCTCCCTGGTTTGGCAGGAGACAGTCCGTGACAGTACCACATGGCTAGGGCTGTGACAGATATGGCAGGGGCTCAGTGAAAAGGGAAGCAGTGCACAGACACAGGCTGGAGACAATAGGCCAGCCATTTGTTCTTCTGCCTACCCAACTTCTATTGTTCTTGCAGTTAACGGCACCCAGGGCTGGGGAACATTCCCCCAAACAAAACAGAATCTTAGCACACAGACAAGGAGGTTCCTTTCAAAGTCCAAATCAGGTCACGTCCCTCCTCTGCTGAAAACCCTCCCTTGGCTCCCACCTCCACTGAAGGCAAAATGAGTTGGCCCCCGTTTCCTCTAGCTCATCTCCTATTACCCTCCCACCTCAGGATCTTGGCCTGGAGCACTCTTCCCCAGAAGAAGGGACTCTATTCCCTCATGCCCTCCAAGTCGGCAGAAATGAGCCCTTCCTTAACCACTGTAATCAAAACTGCAAACCGATCTCCCTGGCCTGCCCACTTCCCTCATCTTGTTTTTGTTGTTTCCTCTGCACAGCACTTATGGACGTTAACTATAAACTTCGCTATTGTACTGTGCTTACTGTTTACTGTCTGTCCCCGTCCACTAAAATCTTTGTTTCCTTGGTGTACCTAGAACAGAACTTACTCAATAACTACTTGGTGAATAAATGAATGAACAAAAGGGGAATCGATCCTGGCCAGGCAACAATGACACTGTCCCCTACAGAAGGCTTCCTAACTAGATCACCATATAACCCAGCTTCTATCTGTGCAGAGAAGAGTGAACCTAGCACAAGTACTCTCCTAGGAAAGAGGCCTGCTGGCCAGGTTGGCCCTTGGCTGCAGTCTGGGAACCTGGATTTCTGGAGGGTTCTTGCCATTCAGTACCTGGTAAGGGCTTCTCACTGTGCCTAGACTGCTTATGCAAACCCTGTGGTTTATGCTGAACTCCTGCTCTCCTTCTGGGAGTCTGGAATTTGGGGACATTACCAGCAGAAGGTGCCTATGTGACCAGACCACAGTAAAAACCCTGGGTACTGTGTCTCTAACGGGCTTCCCTGGTTGGCAACATTTCACGTGTTGTTGCAACTCGCTACTAGGGGAATTACGCATGTCCTGTGCGACTCCACTGGGAGAGGAGTCTTGGAAACTTGTGCCTGGTCTCCCCCAGACTTCACCCCATGAGCCACTTCCCTTTGCTGATTTTGTTACGCATCCTTTTGCCGGAAGAAATCGTTAACTGTGAGTACAACTACATGCTGAGTACTGCTGAGTCCTAGGGGACTAGTGAATCATTGAACTTGGGACCCCCAACACACTGTCCCAACCAGCACTCATAAGAAGGAAAAAGAAAAAAAAAAGGAGATAAAAAACGGGAGATTCGATGGAAGGGTACTCAATGTTTGTTGAACGAGTGACAGAGAGAAGGTGAAGGAAAGAAAAAGGTGGTAAAGCCCCTTTTCCAAGAATGAGAACAAAAGAGGAAAACAAGATGACAAAGTCCCACCTCCTACCCCCACCACTCTCACCGTGACGTCCCAGGGCCGGAACAGAAACTGTCTGTTCAGATTTGACTTCTCAATGGTGTCCATGTCTGTGATGACAATTTCTCCGCCCTCCCCACAGCCCAGCCCAATCATGGCAAAGTTCTTGAGCAGTTCACAGCCAATGGCCCCTGCGCCCACCTAGAAGACAGCCAAGAAGAGAGAAAGAGGCTAGTCAGGGTGATGCAGGTCAGTGTGAAGTCACTCATCACTCCTCACTCTCACTCCCCTTGAAGATAGCAAGAGAGGGGAGAGGTGGGTCTAGTGCCACATCCTCAAGTGCCAGGGCTATGAGAAATAACCCAGGCATCTGAGGGAGGAGGCACAAGATGGTGGAAACAGAAGGACACACCAGGCTTTCCCTCAAGATAAAAGAAAATGGCAAAAGTCATGCGGTAGAGATATAAGAACCAAAGACCCGCCCTCAGGAGGCAGAAGGAGACCCCTTAAGAGGTAGCCAGAGGCCACAGGAGATGAAGAAAGTGTCTGTCCCAGTGGATCACTCACCAGGAAGTACTTCTGCTTGCCCAACTTCTCTTGCAGGTGTGAGCCAAATACAGCTACCTGCCCATCATAACGGTTCTGGCGCTGAGGAATGCAGAGGGAGAAGGGTCAGAGAAAGGCCTCACCAGAAATGCCCCCAATGACATCTCCCCCAGGGCCCCACTCACATACCGGGAGGCACTTGTCCTCCGTGAGGGCCTCTTTGTCCTCGGGGAGACACTCCAGTGCATCAAAGTACAGCCACTGCATGATGGGCATAAACTTCCCGGAGCAAGCCTGGGGATTGGGCAGGACAGGGGAAGTGGTCAGTGGTTAACTGGGGCCTGACACAGAAGGACAAGCGATGGAATCAGGGAGGTGTCTGGCCCAACCCAACCCTGTCCTTCTCCATCTGTGCTGACCTTCATGACCTCCTGGGCAGCTAGACCCCCGATGAAGGCATTTATCGGTGCCAGATCCCCAGCAGCCACATATGCCAGCTTTCGGATGAGGTCCTCATCCAGGCTGTCCTGCTGCACCGCTGGCAGGGCTCGAGCATTCACAGCCTGGGCCAAGGTCACCAGCTCTGTGGCATCCTCCTGGTGGGGCAGAAGGAACCAAGAGCATGCCTGTGAGGCCACTGTGGGGGGTGGGGGGCTAGGCAGAGAGGCACTGTGGGCCTTCGATGCCAAGGTCATCTGCCCTGGGTGGCTCACCCACCTACCCACCTCATTGCGGGGCCGAGGGGGCCGGCCATGCTGAGCACAGAAATGGTGCAGGGCCTGGAACCCAATGTGCAGCTGGGCGGGGTGGGAAAACTTGGCGAAGTCCGTCATCACAAAGTCAGGCTCTGCTAGGGAGGCCAGCAAGGATTTCTGTGGGGGGCAGAGCATCAGAACCAGAAGAGAAGAATGGAGAACCTGGAAATGCCTGGCACCACCCCCAGAGCCCACTACTCCCCACACTCACAAAGCTGATCTTCTTGGGTACTTTGACCTGGCTGACGATGCCTCCACGGATATAATCAGAGAAGTTGGAGGTGTCACAGATGCTAAAGGTGTAAGGACCTAGGGTAGACAGGGAAACTGTCAGGCTACCCACCCTTCCTAAAACTCACAACACCCACAGGATGAGGAAAAATCCATCCCTGACCCAGCCCAGACATCAGGAGTAATCGATTCCACTCGAACTTCAGAAACCATCTACCCTCTCGCCCAGCTCAGAGCCCATGGGACCCTGTGTCCCTGACCCCAAGTCTACACTATCTACACTAGAAGACATTCTCTGCTCCCTGTCCGAACCCAGTCAGACATGAGTGGATCCTCTGATCTGCTTTGTTCAAACACCAGAGACCTTTTCCCCCTCAATGTAGGTACCAGGAGCCTCTTCTAGGAACAGCTCAAACACGAGACAGCACTTCTCCCCCATGTCCCCAGCTCTGGGTGGACCCCAGGGGACTCTGTCTCTGGTTCATCTCAGACACCCAGGATGTGTCTCCCCTCATGCAGAGTCCAGGGAAACACCTCCTATCTCCCATGATTCCCCATGGCCCTAGCTCACCCAGGACTTTGATTTCCATGGGCTGACTTCCATTGAGTTCAACCATGCCCTGTACTTCCGAAAAGGAGACAAAGTCGCCACTCTCAAAGCCATGCCGGGCCTCATCCAGACAGGTAACCACACCGGGGTTGTCCTGGTTAAAGGAGGAGTACCTCAGAGGCAGGCCCAGGGTACCGGGAGCAGACAGGAAGGCCTGCCACCCATCTGCCTGCCAGAACCAGGACCCCTGAGGCTGCCCTCCTCACCTTGGTGACCATAGAAACCATAGCACTGAGCGGCTGCTCCCCATTGGAATCTGTGAGGATCATTTTCTCTCCAAAGTCACAGAAGAGCTGCCTGTAGAGGGAGGCAACAGGGCTGATGCTCGAGTCCCATGCGCTCAGGGACCCCACGTGTCCCTCCAGATGCAGCAAGTACTTGCTGAGCAAATTCAGCCCATCACTGCTGGGAATCAGATGGCACTCATGCTACATGGGGTGAGGTAAAGACACAACATCCAAAACCCAAGGGGCTGAGGGGGGCTGAGGGCAGTCAGAGGTTGGGGGTCTTTTCCTGGGCATGGCAGGGGTCAGGGGAAAAGGGTGGGGGCACTCACCCAAACAGGCCCCGTGTGTCTGCCACCACCAGCTTGATGCCAAAGCTGTGACAGAACTCACCCACCCGCAGCTGGTCCTCCAGGGGGGTGTTGGTGAGGACCACCACCTGTGGAGAGATGGCAGCTCAGGCGAGGGCCCAGCACCAGGGGAAAGGGGAAAGGGGGAGATGGTGGAGGAAGGCTGGTGCGAGGCCTCAGGGAGTCCTTAAGGCTTTGCTGGTTCAGCTCTCTATCACAAATACAAAGTATCTACCATGTATCAGATTCAGCCCAGGCGAAACTCAGTGAAGGGAAATGTGAATCCCTAAACTATGGCAGGCAAGGTAAAGAGGCAGCTGGGAGGACAGAGTTTGGACAACAGCTGATTCCTTCATTTGCCAACACCCACTGCTGCCTGCCTACAACCCTGCCATGCCCTGCGAGACACAGAAGTAAAACTTCATCCTCAGCCAAAGTCTGAGCTCACTCCTACCACACCCACTTGCTCCCAATTCTCAGGACAACACCTGCTCAGCCATGATCCTTGGGACTTAGCTCTCTGCCTGAATGCCCACCCATTCCATCAGGGTGAGCTCCCATAGCTACATCAGGGTTCGGCAGCAGTGTCCTGGCTTGCTGGGACACCCCAGGGCACAATCTCAGCTCCCACAGCTCCTCTTTCCAGCCCAGGGTTTTTATTTAATAAAAAAACCAGCTGCTATTCTAAGTGCTTAGCCCTCACAAAATCTTTATGAAGTCGGCATTATTACCATTCCCATGTCTACAAACAGACAAAAGGCAGGCACAGGAGACTCAGTGACCTGCCCAAGGTCACACTAGTACAATGAGAGACTTGTGCCAAGGCGGTTTGGCTCCAGTCTGTGCACTATGCTGTCCTGTCTGCTGGCTCACATCTTCCCCCTGAAGAGGCAGGTCCAGCATCTAAAGCCTGCTCGCATCCCCTAGCTGCAGCCTCAGCATGAAACCTGGCACCCGGGCTAGTCCATTAAATATTGATCATATGAATAAACCAGAGGTGGGCTCTGAGAGAACTGGGCAGGAGGTCGGGCGGTGGCCCAAGGTACCTGGAAGCCACTGAGGAAGTCCTCTACGAGGGGTCCAGTATAGGCGCTGACAGGCACGTAGCTGTTGAGCTCAGCCAGGTGGGGCTGGGAAACCTCAGCCCGGTTTTTCCCAATGTCCTCCTCCCGCAGGTAGAACTGCAAAGGGGAATGAGGAAAGAAATGAACTGGCTGTGTAGCCTGGGGGATGGGGTCTCAGCAGAGAAGGGCGATGGGAAGAGGTACCTGCGAGGAGAGGTCGGCCCACTGGGCAGTGCCTTGGTCATGCAGGGTGACAGCCTTGACCCCACCAAGGATGATGTTCTTGGCAATCTCCACGCCCAGGCCCCGCAGGCCTGATACCAGTACGCTGGACGTCTGGAGCCGCTTCATTGCCTCATGGCCTAACACATACCTGCCAGTTTAGGGGGCGTCTCAGGTCAGGGCCAGGCCCTTCTGACCCTCTCCACTCAGTGCCCCCTCCCACCTCACAGTCCGACCTCGGCCCCACTTACAGCTGCCGGGAGTAAAGTCCCTCATCTATGTCTGCTTCACTGCCGTTCTTCGCCATTCCCTAGAGATGGAGGGGAAGAACAGGTTCAGGGAGACATGCAGGAGGAGGGGAGGGACAGATGGGACAGCGATACAGAAGACTTTCCCACCCACCACCCCGCCTGCCAGTCTCCAGGAAGAAGACACTCACGTTGGTTGGCACCGAGGGCACTTTGGACAACACGGAGTGGGCAGGGGAACAGTTAGAACCCGGCTTTGGATCAGGCCCGGACACGCAACGTTTCTTGGACAGCGGCGAGCTGGACATCTGGAAGGAAAAAAGAGATCAGAGATGAGCCTAGGGCATGTGGGTGTTCCTGTTGGTTAGTGGTGACTGTGGGGAAAGGGAAGACGTAAGGGCTAATATCCCCATTTTATAGAAGAGGAGACAGGTACAGAGAGGTGAGGTGACTTGCCCAGGGTCACACAGCTATCAGAGCTAAGATCTGAACCCAGGTGGTCTGGCTTGCAATCCATGCTGCTAACCACTAGGCCATTCGCCTTTCTCCCCAGCCCAGCATAATGAGGGAGAGACTCCAATACTGTGGGGGGAAAGGAGTGACAAGAATGTACTTGTCGGGAAGTCAGAGAAAGGATGTAGCTTCAGGTCAGACCCTGGCACTCCTTGACAGTCATCATTTAACCCCTATGGGCTCGGTTCCCTCGCCTGTAAAACAGGGGTGAGAAGAGCACCTACCTACCCCATGGAGCCGTTGATGTGACGAGATATAACACAGACCAAAGAGCCTGGTACAGAGCAGGTAGGCAATAGCAAGCAACCCTTCTCCTCTCCCTTAACCCTAGTGACAGGGGTTTGAGAGGGAAACGCGGCTTGGACATCCATCAGGGTGGCATGATGGCAAGAGATATTGTGCTGAGAACTCAGTTCCCAGAGGGGCTCACAGAGGAGAGTTTCACAAAGTCCAATCTGCTTCCCACCACCCCCAGCTCTGGGAGGGGAAAACACCCAGGGCCAATAAAAGAGGTCACAGGGAGAGAGAAAACACACACTTCCCAAGCCTTGTCTGAGTGTGGAGTCCCTAAAACAGATCAACAATAATGATAAACGAATAGTCATTAGGAGTCCTCCCTGGGCCAAATGTCAAACACAGATCACTTTATGATCTGTGCCTCACTCTGTCCTCAGGGCACCCCTGTGGGGTTTGGACTACTATCAGTAACACTCGCAACTCACATTGGAGGAAAAGAAACTCACTCAGGGAAGTTTGGTGACTTGACCTAGGTTCCCACAAAGAGAGTGGCCAAGCTGGAACCACCCGGGGATCTGCTGACCCTGAGGCCCAGGCTGCTTCCTGATGTTATGGCGTTTCATCCCCTCAACAGTCCTGACCCTGCAAGGAAGGGCCGAGTGTCCTTGCCAGACAAATGGAAAAACCTGAGCTCATGAGGACTAGGTCCCAGAGACAGAACAATGCAGGCTGCTGTGGAAGTGAAATTGGTGGTGGGTGTGTGTGTGTGTGTGTGTGACTGGATCCAGACGCTGGAGACAACAGGACCCCCAATCACTCCCCCCCACCCCGAATGCTCCTCTGAGCCTCTGTTCTCCTACACTGAGCATTTTCTGACACCCAATCACACCAAGTACCCCCACTGTACCTAAGATTCCATCTTGGCGCTTGTCACATGCTAGCACTAAGCAAGACGACAGGAGCTCTCTACCATCTACCAAGAGCTTACTGCCTGTCAATCTCAGAGTAAAGGGCTTTGTATAATCCTAACAATGCCCATGAACCAGATAACCTTATACCCATGTCACAAGTAAGAAAACAAAGGCTAAGAGAACTCCAGTCACTTGCCCAGTCATGCAGCTGGTGCTGGACTGTTTGCCAATGCCTCCTGGGGGAACAGAGTCAGGACCCAGCTCAGGGCCCAGCCCACAGGGCTAAGAGATGAGGGGTGAGGGAGGGGGACCCAGGAGGCTGGCTAGGTCCAAGTCATCTAGCTGAACTGCTGGGAACACTAAGAACCAACTTGGGTAGAAGAGGCGTGGTGAGTTAGTAGGGAGACCAAGGCAAATCATATTTTTCCATTTACTGACTTCCTGACGCGTGATAGGTATCTCATTTCCTCTGAGCCCCCCTTTTCTTCCCCCAAAGCAGGGGCAAACAGAAATATCCTCAAAGGGCTGCTAGGGAGGTTAAAAGAGTCAAGGTCTGTGGTCAGAACTCAGAGGCTTAAGGATATAAGCTCCTCCCTGGGCACCTGCAGAGGCCTCCACTACTTAGTTATCGCCTTGCCTTGTCACTGATTTGGTTGTTTGGGACACACCATCTTCCCACTTGCGAAATCAGAGATGATCCAGGGCCAGAGAGATCTCTGCTATCTGGACCTTTGACATCTGGACCCCTAATGCTGGCAACAAGGGTCTAAGCAGGTTTTGGTTGATGGTCTGAGAGTGGATTCAATCGCAGAGATTTGGAACAGGCCAGTCTCAAGGCAAGCAGAAGGGGTCTGGGGCAGAAACCCCAGAGAGGAGCTAAGATCCTCCACCCCCAGCATAAATTCGAAACCTTTCTCTCTCAACACATGCTCAGGCCCCAATTAGAACACATATACTATCAATTGTTCAGCAAAGCTGAAATGAGGCTTAGAGAGTTTCAGAACCTGCCTGAGGTCTCCAATCTGCTGATTTTGAAGTCTGAGCATTGTCTACCACCCAAACCAGAGACAGAGGTTTGAGGTAGGAGTCCTGGAGCAGGTCTGAGAGAGGGCAGACACAGGGTCAAGTTATCAGGATAGAGAGAAGCTAGGGCACAGGATGCTGGGGCCTGTCAAGCCTCCTAGGAGGGATTAACTGAGAGGTCCCTGGGAATATAAAAGAGTCAGGAGACGGTTGTCTGAGCCCTTGGAGGCTCAGAGGGAGATGGGAAAGGGGATGTTAGAAGTCCTGGGGGGCAGGAGGAGTGGTGCTGGGCAAGGTTGTTAAGACTCATATCTGGGTCCTTGGAAAAGGAGTTTTTACGAAAGGGCCAGGAAGTTGCACCTGAGGCCCCAGCGGCTGCACAGGGAATGGGTGGGGGACTCTGCAGTCCAAGGAGGCTGTGGGAAGACGCTGGGGTCTGCGGGTGGGGGTATTCTCCATCAGGGGGATGCTGGGGCCCTGGGAGGTCTTCACTGGTGGCAGAGGGAAATCTTTGACCAAAAATAACTGGGACTTGCAGGGAAAAGGTGTCTCTGACATTGATGTCAGAGTCCCAGGAGGCTATGAGGGTGGATGCTGAGGCCCGGGGTGGGGTCGTGGAGGGATTTCTAATGGAGTACAAAGGTCTTGTGTTGATCTCTGATTGGTACGTGCTAGGTACTGCAGCTGCTCTGAGGAGTGGAAAGGGGAGGCTGAGCCCAGACAATTCTGGCCCTAAAAACTTCAGTAAGCAGATACTGGCTAGGTCCCCAGGTGGGGTTGGGTTTCTCTGACCAATTATGTGGGACCCCATGGAGGCTCAGAGAGTAGATCCTACTCTGATGGAGAACTGGACCCGTTGTGGGAAGGGACAACTGACAATGATGTTGGGGTCCTACGAAGCTGAAAGCCTAACTGAGGATGCTGGAATCCTGAAAGGCTCTGAGGGCAGATTCTTAGGCCTGATGTGAGGTTAAGGGGTCTATGAGAGAAGCTGGAACCCCGGTTGGCTTTTGAAGGCAGAGGCTGAGTGAAGCGTGGGATTTGAGGCAAGACTCTGATGGAAGGGGCTAGGAGCCAACAGGGTCTGCAAGGGCAGATGCTGGCAGAGAGATCTCTGATGGAGGATTGTATGTCCAAACAGTTCCTCCCTGGTGTCTGGTCCCCTGGGAGGCTCTGAGGGAAGATACTGGGGGTTATGAGTGTCTGATGGGGGAGATGCTGAGGCCCGCAAGAGGTACTCTCTGAAAAGAATACTGGGACCATAAAAAAGGGTGCATTCTCTTAAAGTAAAGGAAGTCTCTAAGGGCAGATTCTAGGAATTAAAGCAGTCTTTAAAGGTGAGTGCTATGTGGAAACCTCTGAATAGAAATGCTGGCCCGGAGAGGTTTTGGAGGGAAGATGCTGGGCCAAGGTGGGTTGGGAGACCTCTGAGATGTGGGGGAGTGCTCTCTGACATGGAGGCCAGGCGCAAATGGCCTTTCACAGGGTCTAGACTCCTTCAAAGCTGAGGGCAGAGGGTGGGGGGGGGAGTGTGTGTGTGTGTGTGTGTGTGTGTGTGTGTGTGTGTGTTGGGGGGGCAGGTTCTGAAGGAAGATGCTAGAAAAGACTCTTTTAGAAATGAAGCCAAATGGACCCTCCCTGAGGTCTGGCCCCTCTTGAAAGCTGCGAGGGCAAATACTGAGGAACTAGGAGTGAATGAAGAGAGATTCTGTGGAAGGTCTTTAATGACATACACTGGTAGGAGGCTTTGACCAGGAATGTCGATCCCGTAAGTCTCTACTGCTGATTGGGGGAAGTTCCGATCTGCGATGCAAGGCTCAGGATGGGGTCAGGTCACTGACTAGGAATGTTGGCCTGAGTCTCTAAAAGCAGATTCTGGGGGGTCTGACTCTAAGGTCAGATTTTGGAGCCCGAGGGACTGGGCTGGTCCCGGATGGGAAATGTCGGCCCCGCCCCAAGATCTACCCCCCCTTCTCTCCAACGATCCTGCGTCCGAGTCATCACCGCCCGCCCCAACGTCAGCTTGGCCCTGCGCCGACCCAAGACCCTCCAATGCTTCGCGAAGCCCCTGCCCCGGCCAAGGAACTGAGAAAGGCCATTTGTTACCAATGCCGGTTCCCCGGGTCGCGCCGCCGCCAACTCCTCTAGGAGCCGAAGCCAAGCCCGGCCGCCACCCTCCTCCTTCTCCTCCTCCTCCTCCCTGCCGCCTGGGCCGCCTAGAATCGCCGTCGCTGCCTTCTCCTCCTCAGGCCGTAGTGGTTGTGCTCGTCCCTGGGACCTCCTTACCCTCAGCTGCCGCCGACACAAGATGGCGGCCGTCGAGCCCGGGGCCGGAACAAAACCTTGGGCCCCACCTCCAGAAACCCGGATGCAGGCAGGCCGCGCCCGTTTATGAATCATGCATGACGGCCCCTGCCTGTTTGTGACTCCTTTGAAGGCGAATAGCTCCACCTGGTGGTTACCATGGCAGTAACTAGGAAAACAGGTAAAACGACATAGAGGGCACGCCCATGGAAGGTGAATAATGAATACATTGTTACAGCCAGGCTACCATGGAAACCAAGAAAGGACATCAAGTCCACACTTCCTGATCGTGAATTATGCACGAGGCCGGGTGGCTGGTTGACTAACACCCTGCAACCAGAAAGCCAATGTTAAAACATGGAAGTCACACCCCAATGCTCATGAATAATGAATGATCTTGCTGCAGCCTGGAAGCCAAGGAGACCGAGGCCACATCTTATCATGAGTAATGCATGAGGCCCGGTGGGCAAGAACAAAAGAGACAGGTCCGCCCCTTACTGCATCTAATACCCAGTAAGCAGGGTAATAGGGCTAACACAGGGAAAACACACTCCCCCAGCTCATGAATAATGAATGGTGATGCTGCAGCGCCCAACCTGGAAGCTCAGAGAGGTCAAGAAAGGTCCCACCCAGTTACTCATGAATTATGCATGAGACTGAATGGACAGATACACTCAAGACAGCCCTCTCCAGCAAGTAGGGATTTTGGTACTCCAGGCAAGGCAACTTGGTCACCCCTTCCCGTTCATGAATGATGAAAGGTGCTGCAGAACCACAGGGGAAACCCAGGAGAAGTGCAGCTGCCTCCTCCCCACCCTTAACTAACTGCACCGGGGCTGCCTTGGTCCAACCAAATCCAGGTTTACCACATACCGCTGGCAGGTGCCTCAGTTTCTACAACTGTAAAATGGGGATAGTAGTAGAACCCATCTACATCGTCAAGGCAAAATGTGTCACTGTGAAAACCAGAGAATATGAACTATGGAATGAGCTCAGAGCAGTGCTGGCACAGGGCAATGCTAAATTTTTTAAGTATTATATATTAATTTAAAGGTGATATGTAAATATATTTTATATTAATATAAAATTACTTATGGGTGAGGGTGTACCCAGCCACTAGAGAAACCCCCAACTTGGGACATTATCTAAAAAATAGTGCCTTGAAACACCCTTCCAGAATTACACTGGAAAACAGAGTGCTAAGGCCACCAATGTCCATTAAATAGGTAGAAGACACTACCAGGTCACCAGAGATACGACTGTATACCAAAGCCCCAGGCACACGATAAGCACCCAGTACGATTCTGTCAAATAATAATAATAATAGATCACATTAACTGATTGCCCACTATGTGGTGGTTCCTGTTGTGCGTCCTTTCCATGCACTGCACCACTGGTCTCAGGAATGCAGAGCAGGAAATCGGTTCCTTCTTGTCCTTCAGGTCTCAGCTCAAAGGTGACCTCCTTAGAGTTCTTAAACCCTCACAAAAATCATTTCCATCCACCGATGACTAGCTGTGTGACTTGGGACCAGGCACTTCTTCACTTCTCTGGGCCACTGTTTCCCCACCCATAAAATGAGAACAATAGTAACCTACCTTGTGATGAAGCTTAAATGAATAAATATGTAGAAAGGTCTCAGAACAGTGCCTGGCAGGCAGTGCTACATGACTAACAGTAGTAGTAGTAGTACCTTTGAATTGGGTGGATGGGAGAGAGACATTATGACATTTGATTAAGACTACAGACTCTGGGGCTTCCCTGGTGGCACAGTGGTTGGGAATCCGCCTGCCAGTGCAGGGGACACGGGTTCAAGCCCTGGTCCGGGAAGATCCCACATGCCGCGGAGCAACTAAGCCCGTGCGCCACGACTGCCGAGCCTGCGCTCTAGAGCCCGTACTCCGCAACGAGAGAAGCCACCTCAAAGAGAAGCCTGCGCACCGCAGTGAAGAGTGGCCCCCGCTCTCCGCAACTAGAGAAAGCCCGCGCACAGCAACGGAGACACAAAGCAGCCAAAAATAAATAAATAAAATAAATTAAAAAAAAAAAAAAAAGACTACAGACTCTGGACTGTAGAATCAGACTCACTGACTGAGTAACCTTAGGCAAATTACTTAGTCTCCCGGTGTCCCAGTTTCCTCATCTATAAGATGGGACAATAATAACCTACCACCTAGAATTGTTGTGGAGATTAAACAGGCTAATAAAGTGCTAAATGAGTGTAAACTAATCTGATCACCATTATGCTCTTACTCATTTATTCAGGCTCACAGAAAAATTTGCCAAAGATCACACAGCTGGCAAGGATCGATGGGACTTGAATCTAGAGCCTTTGCTGATAATCTGGGATTGCTGGGCCGTAAGGGATGAACAATGAGCGAGGCCTCGTCCCTTCGCTGAGACGCAAAATTTAAATCCTGAAACCTCTAAGGGAAAGCTAACAGCAGATCATGCAGATGAAGCCGTAAAAGCTACGCCCCTCATGAATTATGCACAATGCCCCTAGAAAAGCCACAGAAAACTCGGGGTGCTACTCACCTTTACGCTTAATAAATGAGATCTAATTTGCCCGGCAGACTGCAGAACGCCCCTTTCAGCACACCCCTTCAGCACGCTGATCCACCCCCTCGTGAATAATTCATATGCTGACACTTCCAATGGACTAGGTGCGAAAAAGGCAAAAATGGTCTTCCACAGGGCTTCCCTGGTGGCGCGGTGGTTGGGAGTCCACCTGCCGATGCAGGGGACACGGGTTCGTGCCCCGGTCCGGGAGGATCCCACATGCCGCGGAGCGGCTGGGCCCGTGAGCCATGGCCGCTGAGCCTGCGCGTCCGGAGCCTGTGCTCCGCAACGGGAGAGGCCACAGCGGTGAGAGGCCCGCGTACCGCAAAAGAAAAGGTCTTCCACAACAGCCCACCTCCTTATGAATGACGAATAGAGCCACGGTCCATGAAGGCCCCGTGGCACACTGTCCCCTCGGGAAGAACCTAGCACACTAGGTTCCGGTGTTACTTCCACAGCCTGGGCTGGGTGTTCCTGTTCCTAAAAAAACTTGTGGGCCCAGATGTGTCTAGTCTCTCCGCGGTGAGACATCATAACAGAACCAGAGGTCAAAAAGGCCATTCGATAGGTCCACATGCCATGTCGGTCCCAAACGTTCCCACCGTCACCAGGACCTTTCCTGAAACAAGCCCCCCAAAATTCCGCCCTGAGTTCAGGAACCTCAAACTTTGCCTCTACCTTGGGGAAGCACACCAAATCCTGCCTCGTGGACAGAGTATTCATACACGAACCCTAAGGGTCTCCCCAAACATCCCCCTAAACCCTGTCTCCAAGGGGTATAAACCCTGCCTCCGAGGGACGCTCCTTAAAACAGACTCCCAAGTCCCACCCCGGAGTCCCTAAACGCCACTTGCTAAGGGTCCCCTCAAAAACAGCCACCTCTAAATGCCACACCGGGCTCAGAGCCTCTAAATATGCCCATTCGGGGATCCCCGAAATTGAGCCCCCTCCCTCAAATGCTGTCCAGGGGGTTGGGGGTACCGTGCTCCACCTCACCCCCTGCGCCGGGCGGAAGCCTCGCCTTCCTGCTGGAGATGAACCGAAGCCACGGGGCAACGGAAGAGCAAACCACCTCCGTTGTACAAGAAGAGCCAGAGTTTCCGCGGGGCTCGGAAGCGCGGAGCCTTGGAGGGCCCCCTGTTTGGAACGTACCACAGATGCTTAGCTAGAGGGGCGCGCGCCCTTGCTCCTGCGCCGTCAGGGCCCTTGTCAGACCCAGATACCCCTATGGGTTGTGGTGGTACTTCACGAACGCGCGAGGCATGCTGGGGGTGGTAGTCCGGTCGGGCCGGCGCCTAGTGCACGTGGTGGGCATGAACGCCCCGGGTATGGGAAAATGTAAACCTGGGCTGTGGAGTTCCGGGAGCAGCCCTCTGGAGGGGGGGAGGTGTAGGAAAAGGGATCGGAACATGGGGGTACCTCCAGGTGGAAAGGCACACCCATCCTACAGAGGGGAAAGCTGAGGCTCAGGTGGCCAAAGGAGTTCATTCATTTGACATTTTGGAGCTCGAGCTGTGGGCCAGGTGCCAGGGATTCTTCCTTGCCCTCACGGAGCTGACAGACTAGCGAGAGACAAGAACATAAATGTAACAAATAAGTAAAAATTATATTAGATACATGTGAATATAATATAAATTGTGTCTAATAAAATGTACATGTTAATATTACACAGTTTACATAACATGATAGCCAGTGTCAATATGTAAATAATTTACATCTGTAGGGAATTCCCTGGCGGTCCAGTGGTTAGGACTCCACGCTTTCGCTGCCAAGGGCCGGGGTTCAATCCCTGGTCGGGGAACTAAGATCCCACAAGCCATGTGCTGCGGCAAAAAAAAAAAAAAGTTACATCTGTATATAATAAATGTCATATTAAATACATTGTGTATAGCCTATATTAATATGTGAATATACAATTAAATATATATGTAAATATGTCGTATATATGTGATAACTGCTAAATGCTGTGGAGAAAAATAGAACAAGGTAAAGGGAAATCTGTGGGGGACCGGTTGCATTTTTAGATAGTGTGGTCAAGGAAGGCCTCCCTGAGAAGGTGATGTTACAGCAAAGGTATTTAACACAAAATGCCTTTATCACCTTATCCCAAATTCTGTATCACATATCCTGTCCTCAAATCCTCCACATTTGCTCATTTGAAAAAGATTTACTGAATGCTTACTAAGTGCAGGGCACTGGGAACATAGCAAAGAACATAGCAAGGAGACTACTGCTCTGGCAATAGTTAAGAACGCTCTTCCATCAGATCTTTTCCTTCTGATTTATTGTTTGCCTCACCTCAGGGAGACCTCCCCTGATACCCCATGTGAAGTAGTCAGGGAATGAATGACTCCCTGAGGAGGTGGCCTGTGAAAAGTGAGGAAGCAAACCACGTGTAACATGGAGGGAAAGCATCAGACAGAGGGAACATCAGGGGCAAAGCCTTGAGGCTGGAAGTTCTTGAAATGTTTGGGAAGAGCACAGATGTCTGTGTAGTTGGAGAGGAGTGAGGAAGGGAGAGCACTGGCAGATGAGATTCGAGGCCATATCAAGCAGGGCATTGTAAGCCAGGCTGAGATGTTTGGTTTTTATTCTAAGATCCATGGGGAGCCATAAAAGGATTTTAAGTAGGGGAGTCACATTATTTAAATTATATTTTAGAATCCGGCTGCTCTCTGTGGAGAGAGAACAAACTGTGTGTGGGGGGGTAGGGTGGGGGAGAGGAAGCAGAAAAGCCAGTGGAAAGGCTACTGCAAGAGTCCAGGTAGTGATGAGAGAGGGTCAGACCAAGGTGGTGAAAGAGGAAGTGTGTGGGGTTCTATTTTGAATTGATTTTGAAGGTAAAGACACCAGGATTTGCTGAGAAATCGGATACAGCGCATGAAAAATAGAGAGGAGTCCTGGCTGACCCAAGGGTTTCTAGCCTGAGCTGGAAGGATGGAGTTGTCATTGACAGGGGAAATACTCCATTAGCAGCAGGCATGGGGCAAAATCAGGAGTTGGTTTTCAGACGTTACATTATTTATTTATTTATTTATGGCTGTGTTGGGTGTTCGTTGCTGCACGTGGGCTTTCTCTGGTTTGGGGAAGCGGGGGCTACTCTTTGTTGTGGTGCACGGGCTTCTCATTGCAGTGGCTTCTCTTGCTGTGGAGCAGGGGCTTTAGGTGTGCGGGCTCAGTAGTTGTGGCTCGTGGGCCCTAGAGCACAGGCTCAGTAGTTGTGGCGCACGGACTTAGTTGCTCCGCGGCATGTGGGATCTTCCCGGACCAGCGATCGAACCCGTGTTCCCTGCACTGGCAGGCGGATTCTTTTTTTTTTTTTTTTTTTTGCGGTACGCGGGCCTCTTACTGTTGTGGCCCCTCCCGCTACGGAGCACAGGCTCCGGACGTGCAAGCTCAGCAGCCACGGCCCACAGGCCCAGCCACTCCGCCGCACGTGGGATCTTCCCGGACCGGGGCGCGAACGTGTGTCCCCTGCATTGGCAGGCGGATTCTTAACCACTGCGCCACCAGGGAAGTCCCCAGATGTGTTACATTTTTGATGCCTGTTAGATATCCATGGTCTGGTATGTGTTGGTTGAATGAACAGTTTGGGGACTAGATCTGAGTTTCTGTGGATGGATTTAGGGGCCATCAGAGGTGGCAACTGAAGCCGTGGGTGTGGCCGACTTCTCTGAAGAATTGATTGCCCTCAAAAGGATCAGTAGGAGTAATTGAGGCAGGATTTGGACTTTGGACTTTCCCAAGTGAGAGGGAAGGGCATCCCAGTCGGAGGGAACAGCTTGAACAAAAGCCTGTGGAGGTAAGAAAGCAGGGAGAAAGGGGAAGTGGGGGTGAGAGTTGTACAATTCGCATTGCCCCCAGCCACGTATGAGAGTGCAGCTGGTTCACAGCCTCACTGAGCAGATTGTCAAGCCTTTGGATGTTTGCCAATCGGGTGTAATTATAATGTGTATTTCTCTTATTAGGTGTGAACTTGGGCATCTTTTCATAGATTTAAAGGTATTTGCAGTTCTTGTTTTCTGGGAATTTTCTGTTTCCTTTATCCATTTTCTATTGGGTTGTTGTACCTCTTATGGATTTTTAGGGACTCGTTATTTTTATTTGTTTTATAAATTTATTTATTTATTTATTTTTGGCTGCATTGGGTCTTCGTTGCTGTGTGCGGGCTTTCTCTAGGGGCTACTCTTCGTTGCAGTGTGCGGGCTTCTAATTGCAGAGGCTTCTCTTGTTGCAGAGCACAGGCTCTAGGCACCGCGGGCTTCAGTAGTTGTGGCGCATGGGCTTAGTTGCTCTGCTGCATGTGGGATCTTCCCGGACCAGGGCTCGAACCCATGTCCCCTGCATTGGCAGGTGGATTCTTAACCACTGTGCCACCAGGGAGGTCCCTAAGGACTCTTTATGTATTAGCCATTTTTTTTTAAAAAATGGAGTCTTGAGAATGAGAATGATTTGAACAGTTGTGGTGTGTGTATTTATTCATGCTTCCATGGTCTGGTATGTGCCAAACCCTGTTCGAGGCATCGGGGACACAGTGGTGAGCAAGGCAGACAAAAGTCCCTTCCCTCGTGATGTTTTCATTCTAGTGAAGGAGACTATAGAAAAGTAAGAAAACTTATAGTATGTTAGAAATTGAGAAATGTCATGGAGAAAATGAATGCAAGGAAAGGGGCATAGGGAGTATGGCAGGGCAGAGTTTGGAACTTTAAATGGGGTAGCCAGGAGGTAACATTTGAACATTCAAATGGGATGTCTCCTTCAATCTGGAACGGTTTTTCAGTGCTCCCTTGACCTTCATGACATTGACACTTTTGAAGATTATAAGCCGGGAATTTTGTAGACTGTCCCTCAGTTTGGCTTTGTCTGATGTTTCCTTGTGGTTAGATTCGTGTTCTGCATATTGCCTGGGAATATCACAAAAGTGATGCTGTCTCCTCATGTCGTCCTATCAGATGGCTCAGGATTTTAATACTGATAATGTTCACTTTGTTCCCCTCATTAAGATGGTATCTGCCAGGTTTCTCTACTGTAAAGATACTGTTTTCCCCCTTTGGAATTAACTAACATATATCTCATGGAGAGATACTTTGAATCTGTGTAAATATCCTGTTTACATCAAAGTGTAACCGCTAGCTTTAGCACCCAGAGATTTCATTAACATTAACAGAACATCATCATTGTGCCGTGATTATTAGTTGACATTCTACTGTATAGGAGATATTTCTCTTCTCCTCCATGTATTTATTCTTCTATCCATTAATTTCTGTAAGTATGGATTTATTGATTCTTGAACCTTATCAAATGCTTTCTGTGGTTGAGATTATTACGTTTGTTTACTTTTGGTCTGTTAATGTAGAGCACTACATATATAGTTTCTCTAATGTTGACTCAATTTTGCACTCCTGAGATAAACTATTTGATCAAAACATATTTGCTAAATATAATATTGGATTCATTTAGCTAACATTTTTAAAAAATAAATTTTTCTTTCTTTCTTTTTGGCCGCGTTGGGTCTTCGTTGCTGTGTGCAGGCTTTCTCTAGCTGCGGCAAGCGGGGGCTACTCTTCCTTGAGCGGGCTTCTCATTGTGGTGGCTTCTCTTGCTGCGGAGCATGGGCTCTAGGCATGCGGGCTTCAGCAGTTGTGGCATATGGGCTCAGTAGTTGTGGCTCACAGGCTCTAGAGCGCAGGCTCAGTAGTTGTAGTGCACGGGCTTACCTGCTCCGCGGCATGTGGGATCTTCCCGGATCAGGGCTCGTGTCCCCTGCATTGGCAGGCGGATTCTTAACCACTGCGCCACCAGGGAAGCCGTAGTTAAGACTTTATTAAGGATTTTTAATATACAGGTGTAAGTGAAATGTTGAAATGTTCTCTTCTTGAATTATCTCATCTGTTTTGGGGATCAAGATTACACCAGCCTCGCTTTTTCATCCCTCTCCTTACAACTTGTGTAGGGTGATGTCATAATACAGACTACTAAGTGAGGAAGGAGGGGCTTTAAACCGCTTGCTCTTCCTACACTACCTCCCTTCCACCTTCTTGTCTTAAAAGCATGTATGTTTTGGGGAGGGGCGGTTCCTGGCCCCGTTTCACAGCCCAGCCCCCACAAGGCCCGGAGAGGGCAGCCCCAGCTTCGTGTTCCACTGTACTCAGACCTGTGCTGAGAGCACACGCATACTTGTGAATCACAGGGTGGATACTGGTTAGTGGGACTGGAGGGATAGGGTGCTGTGGTAAAAGCCGTGGAGCGGATGAGGACGAGGGTGGACCCAACTGGTGGGGCATCCCTGGGACTGGCAGGCTGATTCTCTTATCTCCACACCTCTGGGGTCATCAGCCTGTTGAGGGCACAGGGCCCACTGGCGCCAGAGTGCCTATCGTTGTTCACTCAGAGATGCCCTCAGGCATTGTCCCCAGACCCAAGTACAGTTTAGCCTTGCAGCCATACAGCAAGTGCAGCTGCAGGGTGGCAAGGCCAGGGGATGGGGGGTTCCTAGTCCTGGCTGTGACCCAGAGGGTCTTCAAGTCTGACGGTGCCCTGGTGGTGCTTGGTTTCCTGGTACAGCATGACCTGCTGGACCCGAGTACCTGCTGGACCCGATAATGGTGAGGGGCTGTGACCAAGATCTTGTCCATCTGTGTTTATGTCCCTGTATCTGTGTGGGCCACAAACCACTCTGGGACATGAGAAAGAGACATGCAAGCTGCGGACTTTTCAGCTTTTATTACAAAAAGAAAGACATGAACCCAGCCCAGTTTTCCAATAAAAGTCACCAACTCAAAAGTCTGACTTGGTCAGGGCCTCTCTGGCTGCGGAGTTGGGCCAGTCAACAGGTGCAGGGCCCCTGTTCTGACCACCCAACATTTCATCCTCCCCTGCTCCAGGCTGGACACCCAACATAAGTATAAGTAGGTCTTGCAGCTGCTCACTGGGCCTCGTTGAAGCGGGTCACCATTGTCTTGTGCAGCGTCTCCTTGTATGACTCGGTTGAGGTGACCCCATAGGAGCTGCCTCGGGCACCCAAGCCGGAGCCCCGCACCCGTGTCTGGGCCTGTGTGAGGGAGGCAGACTCTGTCAGGTTGGGCGGGGGCCAGGGCTACAGCAGAGAGTACTGGAGGATGGGGATGGGATCCCCGCAGACTCACCTCAATGGGAGTCACAATGCCCTGTTTCTTGCGGCCCAGGCCACTGCCCTCTTTCCAGCCCATAGCCTGGAGCATGCGACTGCCAATGTTGTCACTGCCCAGCCCATCCCGCGTGGGCTGCTCAAAGTCCCTGCAGGAGACAGTGGCACAGTGTGAGTGACTGGCCTGCCGGCCCCAGGCCCCCGACCTGGCCCCGGGCACTCACACAGAGGCCGCAGACATGCCGCTATATTTCCTCCTCTTGGGCTCCGGCGGCTCAGGGATGCCATACTTCTCTCTGCGTTCAGCTGCGCGGTCCCGGTACTTCATTTGCTGAAGAGTGTGTGTGAGAATGAAGGAGCTGATCGCTATTTGCAGGAAACATGGGCACAGCTGGGGGGCCCCCACAGGGAGCTAGATCTAGCGAACAGATCTGTGGTCCTGTGAATGCCAGCAGCCAGCATGGGGGGAATCGGGAAGAAGCCTTGCAGGGAAAGGACGTGAAGTGGCTGATGGCAGCCAGGCTGTGTCTAGCTGAGGAACCTGAGCGCCAGCTGCCTACATGGATGGAGCGCTTGGTAAGGGACCGAGGGATGGAGCCCAGGAGTGGGTCACACCTCACCTCCATGTCGTTCTTCTCAAGTGCCTCCAGCTCATTTTCTGACAGGTGGGCTCGCCGGTGAATCTCAAGGTTTTGCTGCAAGGAGGACAGGAGGAGGAGTGAAGCGGCTGGGCCGGGCCAGGACACGGTTCCCAGCCAAGCCTCCCTCAGTCACCTTGTGGAGCCCGGAGAGCTGCTGGTGGCGGATGAGCGCCTCCTTGCTGGGGAACTGGCGCCGGCAGAGCAGACAGGCCAGCTTCTGCCAGTCAGTGAGCTTTTCCTCCCGCTCCGGGCCCCCACGCTCTTGTTCCTCCTCACTGTCACTCTCCCCGCTGTAGGCTGCCACCAGCCCCCTCGGTGGGCTCTGCAAAAGGTGAGGGTGAGAGGTCTGGTCTGGCTAGCTCAGAGCCCTGCCCTTCTTTCTGCCCTGGGCACTCACTGGGCGGTCATCACTGGCCAGTTTTGGGAGGTCCATGCTGGTGTGCTGTCTCTCAGCTAGTGCTCCCTGGGGTGGAGGAACACAGAAATTCAGATTCCACGGAAGGACCAAAGGAATGACAAGACTAGGGGGCAGGGCGCGGATGGACAGCCACACACACCTTCTTCTCGAGGATGGCGTAGCCAGCATCTGCGGTGGCCGACTCCCGCCTTTCATCGTCTCGTAGGGAACTGATGGGCTGGAAGCTGTTTTTGAAGTTTTCTTTTTGCTTGTTGAGGCTGCGGGCCCAGCGTTCCATGTCCTTGGCAATCTAGGGGCGAGGGTGGGGGTGAGGCTCTTAGGAATCCTCCGACTGCTGGGGTCACCAACTCCAACCTCTGCCCTTGCAGCAGCCCGCCCCTTCCTGCCCTGCAGCCTCAAGCAGAAGGTGAGAGAGGCGGAAGTGAAAGTCCCCATTTCTCTGTCGTCCTGTCATCAGTGCTCCTCAGCAAGCCCCTCCCCAGCTGTGCCCCCATTCTCCTCATGGGCACCCACGCTATTAGGTTTGCCGTGTGTTTTCATTTTATCGTTCTAAAATGCATAGAATGGCTTGCTCTGTGTATAATTTTAATTTACACGTGTGATACTATGCCACGTTCCATGTCGTTGCCCAACCCCGACCCCCAGGCACAACACCATTTTTAGAATTTACCAGGCTGCCAAAGGAACACGTAGTTCTTGCTTCTAAGTGTTGCACCCAGACTGTCATATTCTTCCTCCACAGACAAGACACTGAGGTTCCCGCCAACTGCCCACCACCACAGAACACTGCGATGGTTGTCTTCCTGCCCACCCCCTGATGGGCCCGCGAGAAGTTCTCTGGGATATATATACACAGACAGACACGGACACACCCTTAGGTGGGGTTCTGGGCCCAAAGGAGCATGCATGCGCATTTGTTTCCACAGGCAGGGCTAGCCTGGCTTCAGGCGTGCCCACACCAGCCCACATTGCCACCAACAGCACAAAGGTTCCCACCAGGGGATGGGAAAGCAGACAGGGTACACTTGGATGGCACTGGCCACCTCAGGGAGGTGGGCAGCCCTACCATGTACCTGGGAGGGAGACGGCCCTGGCTCAAGGTCACGCAGCAAAG
This sequence comes from Phocoena phocoena, assembly GCF_963924675.1. Taxonomy (NCBI): domain Eukaryota; kingdom Metazoa; phylum Chordata; class Mammalia; order Artiodactyla; family Phocoenidae; genus Phocoena; species Phocoena phocoena. The sequence goes on along the minus strand of NC_089240.1, from coordinate 41,465,956 downwards.
AGCAGAGCTGGACCGGGAGCCTGGTCTCTCCTGGGCACAACTACTGCCCACGTGCACATCCACCGCCATCCCCTCCCTTGGCAGTGGAGGATAACAGATGACAGAATGGCATTCATCAGAAGACACCTGACAGCCAGCCAGTGACTGCTGGACTCCCAGTGTTCACCTGTTGGGCCGTCTTGGTCTTGTGCTTTTCCTTCTTCTCTTTGCCCTCCTTTGAGGGCGCTCCCGTTTCCTTATGCCCATCAGCTGACTGCTCCAGGGCAGGAACATAGGTCCGCCTTTCCCCATCCCAGTACAGGTACTGCTGGCTCTGAGCATTGTAGTAGTACTGGGGGAGGTGGGGGAGAAGGGGTGTGAGGGAAGACCTCGAAGAGGGGACTGCAGACCCTGCCCACTCCCCAGACTGCCCTATCACCTGAGAGTTGGGGTCGTAGTAGAGGCCAGTCTGGGGGTCATAGTAGTAGCCAGATGTCTCGTCGTACTGGTAGGTGGAGACGTCGGGAACAGCTGGAGAGTGAGAAGAGGGGGTCGCACTCCTCTCTGCTTTGTTAAGGAATTCCCCACCCCTCACCGTAGGCCATGGCTACTCACGGTACTGGCTGTAGGACTCCTGGGCAGAGGGACTCGTGGCTGGTGGCAGGGAAGAGCTGGGATGGGTGGGGCTCTGGAGCTCAGATTTGAGCACAGCGGGTGACATGATGGTGTATGACTAGTCACGGGGCAAGACAGGGGAACAGGGCTCAGTGTCTACCAGTGCCCCCATGGCCCCCAGGACCTCCCCTTGATTTTCCTCACCTGGCTGTTGGCAGCAGTGCCCTGGCTGCCACTTGCTTCAGCTGCTGACTGCTGGTAGACACCAGGGGTGGCACCAGGCTGGGTGCGGGAGAAAGCCTGCAGGGACACAGAGTCTGCCCCAGGCTCCAGGGAGGCCTCGGGACCTGTAAAAGGGGACAGGGAAAAAGGAGAACGTGAATGGCAGGGCCCAGGACCCCTATGCTTGCCAGTCCCCACCATGGGCTCAGGGAGAGATGCTGAGGCTAACCTGCTCCGGCTGGGTCCCCTTTGGTTCCAGTGATGCCGGGGCCCTTCGTGCCCTTGAGGTAGCCATGGGCATAGAGAGAGGACTCTGTGCCCTGGCTGCCGCCATAGCCCTCCTCCTGTTGGTAGTAGCTGTAGTCGACCGGTGGCTCCTCGGGGGTGGCCCAGGCACCCTCCCCACCCTGGGAGGCCTGAGGGGCAGGTGGGAGGGGTTCATTAGCAGAGGAGGGGGCACAGAGGGGAGGGGGACCAGCTAAGAGACGTCTGCCCACAAGTGAAGCAAGTGTCTGCTGACAGAAAGCATGCAGCCCTCAAACAAGGGCCACCCGGCCAGAGCAGAGCAGGGTGGTGACAAAAACAAGACTGGGACAAAGACGTGCCAAAACGCTCCTAGGGCTGACACTGGTACATGTGCCGCGTGATATATGTGTTGGGTGTCAGACCAAGGAAGATACCATCCTCCCCTTCTTTATTGTTATCTGCCAATTTTCTTGCAGCCACTTATAAATTCCCTTTTACCAAGAAAGGTTGTAACAATTCAGGATGATATACAACTACCAAACAGAACAGAAAAGCAGCCGCGACGGCGCTGAAAAGGAAAGCCTGGGAGGAGGTGCCTGGGAAGGGAGCTGCAGCGAGGACCCCATAGCCCCCACCGGCGACCACTGTGAGAGGTTTTCGGGGCCACAGGAAGCCAAAACAGCAAGCCAGCCCTCCTGTTTGCAGAGAGGGAGCGGGAGGGTGGAGGCGGCCCAGGTACAGGGATGCTGGGGTGGAGGGGAGTCTCTGAGTACCTGCGAGATGGCCCACTGGGCCGCGGCAATGGCAGTGCTGGCCACAGAGGCAGCATTGATGCGACTGCCTTCGTTGGAGGCCATGTCCCTGGGGAGGATGTCAGAGACTGGGAGTGAGACAGGAGGCCCCAAGCTGGGGGGCAAGCTGGGAAAGGACACAGGTGGGGCCCTGACCTCTTAGAACCCTTGGCAAACTCAACGTTGATGGTCTTGCCGTCGATGGTGAGCGGCGGGTGCAGGGCCTGCAGGATCTGCAGCAGCTGGGCTGCCTCCTGGGGGAGGAGGTGGCGGGGGCAGGGGCAGAAGGGTCAGGCCCGGGGAGGTCCCCGGCTCCATTGCCCCATTTCCAGGCTTGGGGCCGCGGTGTGGGGCTAGGGTCAGGGTCCCTCCTCCCTGCCCCGGGGGCCGGGATCCTGGCTGCCCGGCCCCCCCCTGTGCCGCCCTCACCACGATGGTGGAGAGCTGGATGAAGGCAAAGCCACGGTTCAGTTGGGTCTGCTTGTCCTTGATGACGCGTACGTTGGAGGAGGACAGCACTGCGTAGGGTGCCAGGGCCCCCAGGATGGAGTCCATGGTGCTGTGTGGGTTCAGGTTGCGCAAAATGATGGCTGCAGGAAGGGGCCCAGCATTAGGAAGCACCACTGATATTCCGCTCTGGCCCTACCCTCTGGTGGCTCCCCTCTGCTCCCTCTCCCCTGGCCTCCGCGTCCTTGCGCCCGCTGCTTCCCCTCACCTCTTCCTCTCAGATAAACTCTGCTTGTCAGTCCAAGTCCCAGCTCAGTCACCCACCTGCTGAGAACCTTCTCAACACACCCCTAAAGTCGAGTTTGGCAATGCTCTTCCTCTGCTCTCCCTACATTACATGTGTGTACCCCCCACCAGGCAGAGGCCCCTGGGAGGATGAAGTCCTGGTCACCACCATCTCTCTGGCCTTGGAGAGCCCAGCCTAGACACCCTAGGGCAGGGAGGAAGGAAGGAACAACTGACTCACTGTCGTTGGCGTTCTCTGAGCTCGGCTCCGAGCCCTGTGACAGGGCCTGGGAGGCCAGCACTCCCTGGGCCTGGTAGGGCTGTGGCAGGGGCAGCAGGCCCTGGCTTAGCTCCCGACCACCCAGCGGTAGTGTCTGCTGATCCAACCTTGCGCCCAGGGGCAGCTTCTGCTCTGCCTCTGTCAGGGGCGGCAGAAGACAGGCCAATGACAAAGGGGAAGGGGCTCCCAGGCTGGTCTCCCTCCTCCCAGAGCACTGGCCCCTCACCCTTCTCCCTCTTCCCAGCAACGTCCCGGGAAAGAGGGAGGTAGGAGGGCCATACCTGACTTGGGCACACCACATTTGAAGCACTTCTCACGGCGTTTGAAGTTCTGGACGCCACACTGTGAGGCACAGGCCAGGCTATCAGAGGGGGTGGGGCTTTCCACTGCACCCTCCAAACGTGGATCCAGAGATCCCCCAGGGAACCCGCCATGCCCCGGGAAGGTCCCAGGGTCGGGGTGGCAGGGGGCTTTGGGGCTCTGGCTGTCCTCCTCGGTCCCGTGAATCTTCCCTTTACATGGTCTCAAATTTGTCCTCAGTGCCAACCCCTCAACTCAGGATCCATAACTCCCCTACCTCTGTTACCAAGTGCCACCTGCTCCGAGGTACCAACTCCCAGAAATGCCCCCACCTCCAAAGTCCCTTTGGTAGGTTCCTCCTCCCAAAATGTACTTCCCTATTCAGAAACCTTCGTTATTTCTATCCCTCAAAGCCATCAGCCCCTCTCTTGCCAGACTCCCACCCCTCCTTCATCTCGAGGACTGGGTTGGATCCTGCCGCTCTTGAGAAATAAATCTGCCTGGGATATTGCAGCCTCTGGAGATGCCCAGCTTTCACCACATTTCTATCTGTGATCCATGGTCACGTACTAAGCACTGCTCCCATGCCAGGCTCCGTGCAGGATACGGCCTCTGCCCTCCTGGCCTAACAGTGGGGAGCAGATGTAGCACAGAGGGGCAGCAGGTGAGTCTGTGGAAATGGTCCCCCCCAGGGGCTCTGGGAGGGGAGCGGGCCTAGAGGCCCAGATCACTCAGCTGGGTATAGTCAGCAGGGCTGTTTGATCTGGGAGGTCCAAGAGTTTGGTTTGGTTTTGCTGGGAAGCGACTGCTGGCGGAGGCAGCAAGAGATTTTGTGTAGGAGGGTGAGGAGAGAGGCAAAAGCAAAGGCTGGACAGGGAAGGTGACACTAGATCACAGAGGGGAGTCACACTCAAGCTCAGAGTTGTGGGGGTTTTCAGCAGAGGAGGAGGGACGTGGTCAGAAGTGGTTTTGAGGAATGTCACCAGTGAGGGAGTGGGAGAAAGAGGCAAGAGGCCAGCACACCAGAGAGGGGCCTGTGGCGACTGTGTGGGGGAGGAGGTGAGGACTGGCCTGAGCAGTGGGAATGGCATTTCTGTGATGGAAGTGACAAGACTGGAGAGCAACAGCATGTGGTGGATAAAGGAGAGAAAAGAAAGATCCCCTAGTTTCAAGGAGTATCTGAAAATACACGAGGGATGGAGCCCCCCCGTCACTCTGTCCCTACCTCT